>NC_060124.1:563181106-563484123 GCF_021461395.2 Schistocerca americana
AGAATGGCGATGGATAGATAAAGGAATGAGTTGGACAGAGAGCTAGTGATGAGTAGATATGTGAGAAGGAAATTGTCAGAGCAAGGACTGAGGCAGGGAAATGGTGGAGATGGAGAGAGAAAGGAAAGAGGAGAAGATGAACAGAGTGAGTGTATGGGGGGGGGGGGGGGGGAGGAGCTGGACAGACAGAGGGGAAGGAAGAGATGGACAGAGAGAAGGGGGAGGAAGAGACACATAGAGAGGAGTGGAGGGATGTACAAAGAGAGATGAGAAGGATATGGGTTTATGGGTGATACTGAGGAGACAATTACGAGAAGTTATGGACTTAAAGGGGCAGAAGGTGGAAAAAGGGGTAAGGAGCAACTGGTCACAGGGGGGGGGGGGTCGTCAGATGGACAGAAAGAGTGGGAGGAACTCGTGGGCAGAGGCAATGTGAAGGGACAGATCGACAGAGACGTTGAGCAGAAGGAAATGGACAATGGGCTGAGAGGACGGTGTAGAGAAGATGGACAAGCTATGGGTAAGAAGAAGGTGGACAGATGGTCAGAAAGATGAGGCAGGAACATATGGCTGGAGAGATGGTGTAGGAGCAGATGGACAAAGAGGGGCAAGAGGAAATGGACAGAGTGTGAATAATGGAAGAGGTGGACAAAGAGTGGGGAGGAGGAAATGAATAAGAGAGAGATAGGGAGGGGGAGGGGAACGTGGAGAGAGAGAGAGGTAGAGAGGGAAAGAGAGACAGAGTAGGAAGTCAGGCAGTGCAATTTACACCTCTAGGAGGACAACAAAGACTATTTTTCACAAGCAGCGTGTCCGTCGTATGCAGGTCGTTTAACTGACAGTTCCAGAAGGACTGGTATTATAGAGGGAAACAGTGGGCAGTCCAGCTTCCCAAAGACGTGGGTTGTTAAGATCAAATCTTATATTTTTTAACCAGAACAGAAAGTTAGGGACTTCTTTGCAGAGGACGGGACACCAACACGGACAAAGTTTCCTCCAAATAGAATGATTAATGACATGTAAGGATGACTACTCTTGGTTCACATAACTAATTTAGAAATGGGAGTAAGGAATGTGACTGTACTTACAAATGGCCTACCATACTGTCCACTGCACGGAAGTAGCCTCAGGGATGGAGTACGTTGGACACATTTTGGAGCACTGAGGCTAACAAGTTTTTTAGCTTGTTAACCACCTAAAAGTCATGAGCACTTGACAGTTCCTGGAGGTTTCTGCACTTTCTATTCCCTGGATTTTCTCCACACATAAACACTGGGATATGGTCTGAAGATGGTCCGCCTTTTCACTGAAGCTGGCCATCAATAAATGTGATTTGCCCGATCCAGACCGTTCTTCTAACAAAGAGGATAATTGTGTAAACTGACCGCTGTTTTTCCCAAACGTTTTATCACATAATTGCGAACTTCATTTTGAAGACTTAATTGCATTTCGAAGTTCAACATATTTTGAAGTCCGCGAATAGGCTCACCTAGGCATCCTCTTCTAGTATTTTGCATTTCTATGAAATAACCTGAGGCAGTCATGGTACAACTACAGCTGAAGTAAATATTCTGTCCACGTCAATTACATTTCCCGATCCTTTATTCAAGTTGGCCAAGACATTAGTTTGTTGATTTCTATGATTGTTAAATCCATTTCTTGTGTATCTGATTATGTACATGTAATAAACTGAGTTCACTGGGATCGAGGCTTAATTTCGTCATCCGGTTAATTCGTTTAACCTTGGTAAGATGGATGATGATCTACTTGCGTCAGATATTACAGGCCCAAATTAATCCATTTAAAAAACATTGCGATTAAAGGACTCCACCCACGTGAGAGAGAAGAGTTATCAAAACGCATAAACTGACCATAATATTCCATCGGAATTTCTAAAATCAGTGGGGCAGCTGGCAACCTAACGATTATTTAAGTTGGTGTGTAGAATCTAGGAGACTGGAGACGTACCATCACACTTGCGGGAAACTGTCATCTACACAGTTCTGAAGGTACCAAGGGCAAATACCTGCGAGAACTTTTGCACGATCAGCTTGATCGTGCATGCATTCAAGAATAATGTACAGAAGAGTGGCAAACAACACTAGGGACCTGTTAGATGACTAGTTTGGCTTTGGGAAAGTTGAAGCTACCCGCGCTAGAGGGGCAGATCTGACGTAGTCGATTAACAATGAAGAACGAATTAATGAAACTCAAGAAACGTTCATAAGATTAATCGAAAAAGCGTTGACAATGTAAAATGGTGCAACATGTTGGAAATATTTAGTAAAGTAGGAATAAGCTGTGCGGAGAGACTGGTAACAACAGTACGTATGAGAACCAAGAGGAAACAATAACAGCGAGAGACTAAGAACTGTAGTAAACTTCTAAGAGCGGAAACAAAATGTTCAGATTAAAGAGGATGCATTCCTTTGCACGTACCATTCAGTATACACATCGAAGAGACATTGACGGGAAGGGCACATTGGTTCAAGATTGGATTAAAATTCAGGGTAAAATGATATCACCTATTAGATCCGCCGATGGCACTGCTTTTCTGAGTTAATAGGAAGAAGAATTATAAGATCTCTTGAATGTAATTATCTGTGTAATGAGTACAGTCTGAGAATAAATCAGAGAAATAAGAAAGTAATGAAGAGTATCATAAATGCGACCAGCGGCGCGCTTAACACCAGACATTGGAGAGTGCTATGTAGCCAAAATTAAGGAATTCTGAGCTACGTTGCAAGCATAATATCATATGACTGACGAAGGAGGGAGATACAAGAAATAGATAAGTACAAGCAAAGAGGCATTTTATGTCTAAAAGAAGTATGCTAGCATCAGACATTGTACTTAAAATGAGGAAGAATTGCTGGGAAACTGCGTTTGGAGTATTGCAATGTGTAATAATGAATCGTGGATCGTGAGACAACTGGTAATGAAGGAAATCGAAGTGTTTAAGTCATGGTGTAATATAAGGATACTGAAAATTTTGTAGAGTGATAATGAATAAAAATATAAACAAGGGAAGTGTAGAATGCGCTGACGAGAAGAAAGGCAGGATAATATTATACGTACTAAGACATCAGCGAATAGCCTCCATGGTACTACACGGAGTTGTAGAGAGTAAAAACTGTAAGGGCAGACAGATACTGGTATATATCCAACAAATAACTGAGGAAGTCGGGTTGCAAGTGCTACTCTGAAATGAAGAGGTTCGCACAAGAGAGGAACAAGAAATGTTTTACGTTTTGATTCCTCTCCTATATCCTCAGATGCTGTAAACTCAACACTCAGATTTTACATAATTTATGTCAAAAACAGTAATTTTGTGTACTTTTAGTAGCTTCGCAACCTATGCTTTTAATCTCTAACATTGTTCAAGAGCACATTTTGATACTTGCAGAGCGTCTTCCGTGTATGTGTGCAGTCGATTGTTCACAAGAATTACATACGTGGGAATATATTTTCACATGATTTAATTGCGTGTTACAGTGTTAGGTTGTTTCTTTTTTTTCGTGCCTACTCTAACACATATTTCGAGAAGAACAACTTTTTGTAAACCACGACAGTGTGCCGTGACTTAGAATTTTACTGTCGGTGGTTTAGCTCTTTTCTGGAAGTATTTATTTATTCGACAAATTCTAAACTACATTAATAATAGTTTCGGTTGTCACAGAAACCATCATCAGTTCGTGTCATCGTCTATGGAATTCATTAAAAAGTTATAGCACCTTCAGTTACAGGAAATGTAAAAATTGGACTCACTTTGATGTCGCATGCGGTTAAACAAGAAATAATTTATTACTATATTGGCACAGCAAAATATGAAGCGAAGTAGACAGGTGTAGCTACCGAAGCCAGTTAAAGAACTAAATAAATGTGAATTTCACAACTTTTCTGAAAAACTCGTGTGTTTGTCACGTGAATCTGTTGATTTCAGTGACCGCCCACCCGCCTAACACACACCACTCGGCTCCTGTGTACGGAATTAATTACCTCATGCTGTGTACATACATATGTGAAGCTTTTGAGTGTACTGCCTAATTTATTCCTGGAATGGTGCCCACACAGCTATCCGGTTTAATTAATCAAGTTTTTGAAAATATAAGTCTGGCGAAAGACACATATATTAAATAACGCACCTATTGTTAAGATAAAACTTCTCATTTCTCAGTAACTAATCACGTACAACGGTTGCGAAGAAAAATCTGAGGATGACACTGTATTTGTTATATAGTAATTGTAGACAGGGTTAAATTTTTTGTTCAGCACTTTACTACCGTCACCGTAAGCGGTAATCTCTTATGCCTAAAACCAGAGAGTGAACGGTCGATGTTTGTCCTATTACAGATCGATATTGCTTTGGTATTACATTTCTTGAGAAAGATGCAGCAGGTTTTATGGGAGCAAATGTGATGAATTACGGCAGTTTGCAGAATCGATTAATTTTGATATACGGTTGCAAAGCTCCCCCTACATTCTGACATGACAACTTTTCTGTTTGTTTTCTCAAACATTCCCAAATAGGGCACAATGGTTTTGAACCGTATGAAGAGAGACGCCTTCGAGTCTTCCATGGAGCAAACAAGGAGACAGTGTGGTGAACGGCACTAAGATCAGGAAGGAAAGCCTGTCATTGGCAGAAAATGTGCGAGATAAATTCAGAGGCATACCCGTACTCACTGACCGAAAAAAAAAATCGGAACTTCAGGAAGGAGTTGTGCGACATAAACTAAAGTCTGTAGGCGTGTTTCTGTATCTGAAAAATAATGTTTGCTTCACATTTCGTGGATGCCGCAAATCACGTTTGCTGTAAATGCACGCTGGGACCGAGTGAGCTGATGGCAGTCAAGAATGTCTTTAAGGCTACAAAGACGCCGTTACTAACATCTGACTGTACGTCGATCCGATTGTTCGACCAATTGTGCTGCCATTCTTGAACAGTATTCCATGTGGTGTTTTGCAACAGGCTAACGCTCATACACGTATCACTGTTTGCGGCGGCGCGGTTCCTTCCGCCCCTTTACGACGAACCTTCACCTACCTGTGAACATTGTCTCAGCAGATCATCAGTAGGGAAGCCGAGCGAAACCTACTGTACTTCAACGTGAACCAGGATGCCATTAAAGTCACTAAACCTACGTTTCGGGAGAAAGTTTTCACACGAAACGAAAGGTTGGAATTTTTTTCCTTAATTTATTCTGAAACTTAGGTGAACAAGTATCACTGCCAAGCCCATGCTAGTCTTAACGCAGTCACTCACTATCCCTTTCACTCACGTTAGCAAGTTTATGGTGTTGCATTTAACGAAAACGTAATAGCTTCAAAAATACGAATTGTTTTTGATTCAGAATGCTCGCCAAATATTAAGTCTGTCGGTACCTAATGCAGTCACAGCTTTTAGTCACCGACCTGCTAAATACGCCACGCGGAATTTATGTCTTCTCTCGTCACAAAATTCACTTAAAAATTCCAAAATTTCTACACACCCATCGGAATAATTATGCCGTCACTTTACAACACTTTTGATGTATGAAACACTGCTAGATCCGGCAACTTATCATTTCCATCGGAACTACTGCTGCACACGTCCGATCTGTTTCATGGCTAGGCTCCGACTCTTCTCTAGAATACATTCCCTACCAGCAGAGAAAGGCGCGCGAAGAATATTGCCTTACCATTGGTCAGTTTACTCAACAGCCAATAGCAAAACAACATTCTTCCGAGTCAGTCCGCGCTTTTCATCAATAACCAATCGCAAAATAGTAAACCTAGCGACTGCACTTTTTACCGACGTAATCATCTAATATGCTGAAGTTTTGTTTATGCATAAAGCTATTTACTATTGTTATTCATACCTGAATTAACTTTCCCTTTACCATAAACTTACTTTACAAATCTATTCTACAAAAATCCCTTTTGTCCACATCCATACTTCTTCGAAATGTTCCCACACTAAATTCCACTACATAACTCGTTAAACAATTATCTTCATATAACCTTAAACCACGATCACGCATCGTTCATACTGCTAAACCTCATTTATAACATTTTACCTACGCAAAAAGACATAATAACACTATGAAAATACTAGAACAGATTATGAAAAACATTCTATTACTTTAGTGGGCACAATCGACACTCAATCACAGTCCCCTATCCAATACTGTCCTCTATTGGCTGATACATAAACGAAGTGCACGTCCAGTCTCCCATCACCATCTGTCACTATGCAGCTCTGAGACACACCTCCCACTTAACCGCCTCCAAATCAGGATTGTTATACGGCGCTACGCCTCATGTTGTAACTAAACATGCTCCACCGAGAGTCGGCATGTGGCCCTGCCCTGCTCGATTACCAGATCTGTGTCCAATCGAGCACATATGGGACATCGCCCGGACGTCAAGTCCAGCGTCATCCACAAACAACGTTAATGTTCCCTGTAATGATGGAAATAAAAGAAACGTTCAGCAGTGGAATTAAAATTCAAGGGTATCAATGGTACGATTCGCTGATGGCATTGCTATCCTGAGTGAAAGTGAAAAAGAATTACATGATCTACTGAATGGAATGGACCGTCTAATGAGTACAGAATGTGGACTGATAGTAAATCGAAGAAAGGTGAAAGTAATGAGAAGTAGCAGAAATGAGAACAGCGAGAAACTTGACATCAGCAGTGATGGTCACGAAGTAGAAGAAGTGATTCTGCTGCCTAGACAGCAAAATAAGCAAATACGGGCGGAGCAAGGAGGACACCAAAAGCAGACTAGCACTGGAAAAAAGGGCATCCCTGTCCATGAGAAGTCTACTAGTGTCAAACCCAGGCTTTAATCTGAGGAGGACATTTCTGACAACATACGTTTGGAGTACAGCATTGTATGGTAGTTGTAAGGTGTCAGGCGAATCCAACACTTTCCATGAAAACCCTGACATGATAAGCAAATCCAATAGTATGTAACAAATCTCCGAATAAATCGTGACATTAAATTAACCAAGGTAATACGAGTAACGAGTGAGCAAATGGAATACCACAGACTAACACAAGAATGCCTAAATGCATGTCATACCTTCCCACCGTGAGACAGATGCAGTTCCGAGGGGAGAAACGAGAACAGAAGCCGGGAGCAGAACCGTGTTAAGCTGGAAGGCCCTATGAAAAGGGACGGATGGACACCCACGTCGCCAGCTAACCGCTAGGGCCACACCACCCGCAAGTTTTAGCATGAGACTTTTTCGCGTCTCTGTTACGTCAGGACCACCCCCCAGCCAATGTTAAAAGCTAGAGCCCTCCTGAAGAACAGTATAGATCTTACGATAACACAAAAAGAGCTACACCACCCGCAAGTTTTAGCGTGAGACTTTTTTGCGTCTCTGTTACGTTGCAAACTTTAAAAACATTGCCCCACCACGAAAAGTATAATGTTTCTCATGTGATAGACAGAATGTTTGTAGGCGGAGCTTAAGGTTAACACTGAGACCCTGATTGGTCAGATGAAAACACAGCCAGATAGTTTTTTTTAAACCAACTTCGGTAAATTGTAGTAAGGAGAAGTTAGGAGTAGAGTTGCTTCGGAGATGGTGAGTTGAGCAGAGCTGTGCTGCCCGCCGCCCCCTGACGAACACCGACAAGGTAATGAACGCACGTGATGCCGCATAACAGCGCATAAAGCTTCACTCATAACAGCAGAAGTCTCATCTGTTAGACCTGCTTTTTGCGTAATACTAGTGTCGATCGTCAATTAAAGCTCATGGTGTTCACATTTGCCACTTGAAGTAAAAATCTGAAGCGCGATGATATTTCTGTTATATAGTTATTGAGAAGCCACATCAGCTACTGTAATTTACGACAAGTTAGATAAGTAATTAAAGATAATTGAGGGTCACTGTAGACCATTTTGATAGTTTTCTCTCTTGTGAAACTTAATTTAAACATAGATTATAGATGTCTTATGGCATAGGTCATCCTTCGGTCCATTGTAGAACTTGGAAACCCACTCAGGCAATATTCTTTCACATCTTTCTTGATCGCACTTGGTTTTTAACATCTTGTATTAAAACATTTCCTTTTATCAATAGTACAATTTATAAACAATGAGCCGGCCGAAGTGGCCGTGCGGTTAGAGGCGCTGCAGTCTGGAACCGCAAGACCGCTACGGTCGCAGGTTCGAATCCTGCCTCGGGCATGGATGTTTGTGATGTCCTTAGGTTGGTTAGGTTTAACTAGTTCTAAGTTCTAGGGGACTAATGACCTCAGCAGTTGAATCCCATAGTGCTCAGAGCCATTTGAACCAATTTATAAACAAAGTTTTGTGAGTAGAATAAAATTTCCAGTGGTAAACTTAACTGCTTTTTCGACGTTATTTTACCAGCTAACTAAAAATAGAAAGCCTTGAATCCCTTCCACTAAATTCAGTTAGTATTAAGATTCTTTTACAGGGAGTGCAGTGGAACTGACGCTGAAATAATTAAGTATTTGGTTATATCATTGCTAGTCTCACTGAACTCTTCTGAATTCTACATGTCATGTGTGGTCTTGCGTCTCCTTCCCAGCAACACGTCCCAGGTTCAAACTAGTCAATTCCCTAAAAAACACGCTCAGAGCGTCGTTGCGCAGAAGTGGTAGAGAGACACGATATAGAACAAACAGACACCACGCAGAATGTTAGAAAATGGCGACCCTGCCAGAATGGTAAAATACCATGATCGAAGGTCGACCACATGCCTAACTAGGTCAGCAAAATATCCTTTTCAAAAATTTTCATAATAAAAAAATTTTTTTTGAACGTTATAAATAGTCGTAAACAGTAGCTGCAGCGATAGATAGTAATAAAGTATTCAATAGTTAGATATTCTAGCAGAGACAACAGCATAATTAAGTTATGAATTTTAATATTGTTAGAATTAAGTTTTCTCTCCAATGCAAGCGCACAGGTGGCGGATACATCGTTGGCAAGTTGCTTCTGACCCAACAAGTAAGTGAATTGATTGTCAAGTCGTGTGTGCAAAAAGTTTATGGAACGCGTGAGATCGTATGAGCGCATGTTGACTCGAAGTAGGGCGCGTGAATTGCTTTTAAAACAGAAAATAAGGGATTCGGAAAGATTAGCAATGGCAGATCGAGACCTTGACCGAATTGAGGTAGAGACCCAGCATGAAAATGGACAGAGAGTAGAGGACAGTATAACAGACGATGCAGTATCGCGAGAAATAGGAGTAAGTCAAGGCATAGAAAACGTAAGTCAGCTTGCGACAGAGGAGCAGGAAAGTAGAGAGACAGTCGATGAGGATTCTAACTTGCGTCTTGAATACGTGGAACCCATAGTACAAGTAATCAGAGCTCCCTCACCACAGAGTACAAGGAATTCGAGCAGAAACTTGTCACCGCACAGTTCAGTGCAATCGGTTGCAAACCAACACTTGGGCGAAAACACAGAGCGTAGGACGTCGGAAGGAAACGCAATAGGACCCACCAACCTGGCAGAATTATTACAATTAATGACGGAAACCATGAAAAGATAAAATAAAGAAATTGCGAACCAAATTAAAATTCAGAAGGCAGAAATGACGAAACAAAATGCAGAAACCACGGGACAAATGCGTGCGATTAAAGAACAAAACAAAAAAATTCAGTTACACCTAAGTCATATTGAAGACGAGGCAAGAGAATCTCGAGAAGTGATAGGAAACTTAATAACAGGTTACAATCAATTGAGAACGGACATTAACAAGGTACAGGTGGAGGTACAAACATTGCGTAATGACACTCAGGACGAGATCAAAACATTACGTAACAACACCCACGGAGAAGTCAAGAAACTAGAGAAACAGATAAACGTAATTACTAGACAAGCAGCAGGTACAGCGCGTGAAGTTGTTGAAAACAGTGTGTTACACAAACGTATTACAAAAGCAGCGCTGAAAAGATATGATAACCGCATAGTCAAAATAGAAGCGCAAACGAAGCAACAATTTCAGATATTGCGAGCAGAGTTGTTGCAAACAATTGAAGAGCGTAGTGAACAAGATCGAACAAGCACTGAGTCTGCAACCACATCCGTATCTGTAACAGCACCGGAAAAACAAGAAATTAACGAAGATATTACGCATTTGCGATTTCAATCACAGGCGGAAAGTAAAATACCTGACAATGGAAAGCCAGGTCGCGAAGAGTACAGTGCAATGCATTCAGCTACACGTTCACAACCGATGGAAGAAAATTATTGCCTACCACTCCAACGATACTACGCAAGGGTAGGCGAAAGTTACAGTGGACAATATCCAATGGATCTACCACAACCGGAAAGAACGACGGGAGAAATGATCAGAAACGAAAGTGGCGAAGAATCGCGAATTTCATATGGAAGTATGACGAAGTACGACAACGATCATTTCCTCACAGTCAGAAAATTTCAACACTTTCGAGAAGGAAACTCATTACATCCACGAACTTTTATTGATCAATTCCGAGTAGGATTACCAGAACACTGGACGCTAGCACACAAATTAGACTTTATATGAGCACACATGTCATGAATAGTTGCAGAAACCATGCAGAATGTTGCAGCGACATGCCGATCGTACGAAGATTTCAGAGAGAAGTTTCTCTCACCATATTGGTCCAGCGAAGTACAGAACAGAGTGAAGTACGAATTATTACAGAACCCATATTTTGAAAATTCAGGAGAGAAGAGTCCCGTGAAATTTTTCGAATTAATGGCAAAGAAAAATCAATGCTTAGATGTACCATACAGTGACGGAGAGTTGATTAAATTATGTGCAATGAAGCTACCATTGAAATACCAGCAATCATTAGTAGGTCGCGGAGGCACTGACGTCGAAGCATTTAAAGGTATTCTAAGGGAACTAGAGTTCATATTTTCGGAAGATGACGCAAGAAAAAGACGAAGCGCACGTGAAAACGAAAGCAAAAAGCAGTGGAATCCACAATACACAGTACGAAGAAACAATAATTACGAACCATGTGATAACTTCGCACCAAGAAACGACAATAGATATCAACAAAGAACCGGTTATGGATTTAGAAGAGAATATGGCAATAACTATAATTCACCCAGGAACGGCAACAACTATTACAGAGGGAATAACGACAACCGAAACGGGTACTGGAGAACCAATAGACCGACAAATTATCAACAAAGAAACCACTATCAACAAGCTGCACATGAAAAGAGAATACAGACAGAAGAGGTGGAGGTAAGACCACCAAACCCCGATAAACGTTCGAATTGACAGCTAAGCGCCCACGCCAAAGAGAATGACGCACCGACCCAGGACAATTGCAGCACCTTGAACAGAGAAGTAAATACCTTATCACGAGAAGAGAAGAAGGAAGAAACAAATCCGCAGGGACCAGATGAAAACGAAGACAAGAAAATAACAATATCGTGTTGGGACGAAATTAATTGGGAGAATACTGACGAGGAAGATGAATTACCAGAGGCATGCACAACGAATGTAGGAGGAAAGGACGAAGTAATGAGTATTGTAGAGCTATTTGAGATGGAAACCAGGGAAAGCGAATTCAATGAGGATAATGCGCAGTCGACAGAAGGTGAAAATAAGTTACGAGTGGGCACACAACCCAACGTATATGATGAAGGAAGTTATGAAGCGATAATTAGAGCATTTAGATGCGATTATGTGGAAGTAGCGACGAAGAAGGAGAAGATAGACGAGGATGAGGAAAAAGTAGAGGATGTTGAAGAAAGCGTAAATGAAGGAAGAAATAGAGAAGAGGAAATAAAAGAGGGAGAAGCAGCAGTCGAAGCTTATCCTACAGGAAGTTCAGATTCACAAGGGAAATTCCTAAATAGACTCATGTATGATGCAGTGGAGGATTCGTTGATGCAAGAAGAAGAAGAAGAACAGAACCAACCCTTCCAAATTCAACCAATTGTGAAGGCCATGGTAAAGCATATCCCAGTCAATATTGTAATTGATAGCGGAAGTGAACTGACTGCGATCTCAGAAAATTTATTCATGCAGTGTAATGCCAATGAGGAATTGCCAGTTCTGAAAACATGTAAGATTAAAGTAAGAGGTCAAATTAGAAACAATGCTGCGGAAGTTACGAGACAAACAAGGTTAACTCTTTCGTGTCAAGGTCAAAAGATCGAAGCCAACTTCGTGATTATACCTAAAGTAACTGTAGATTTGATTATAGGTGCAGATTTTTTAAATGAGAAACGAGCGATAATAGATATGGGGGAAGGTAGCGTAACATTCGGGAATGTCACACATCTCTTTGAGCAATAGCTAAAATTAGAAGAAATACCAGTTATAAACAAACAATTAAGAATGACGCAAAATAAAGAGGATGAAGACTTAGAATGGTATGCACAAAAGGGGGAATCGACTCAACTCATGTTAGACGTCCATAAAGAAATCGACGAAAAATTGCAAGAAGTTCAAGGTATTTCGGAACACAGTAAAAGAGAATTAGAGGGTATTTTACGAGATAAAGCAGAGGTATTTTTACCTAAGACTGGCAGTATTAAACACTTTCAGTACAAGTTTGAAGATTAATTTTATTACTGGTAAATAATCAGTACATTATTTCAAGATTATGTTGCAGTTAAGATCGTCAGGTGAAAGAAGAATGAAGAGAGAGGAAGGTGGGAAAAAGAAAGTAGTTTCAATAAAAAACAAAAACAAAAATAACGCCAATAGTAGCATAGATTAAGGTGATGGGATAAAGCATAGAAAGTCTAACAGCATGAAATACTAAAATGCCACACACACCACGACACTACACAAAAAATAAAAAATAAACGAATTAAAGGATTTTTGTAGAAGTTAAGACTCAAAATATCTTAGAATTGTAACATGGAAAGGGCGCTGAATTTGTAAAGCTTTTTAAGAAGGCGTAAAACAGTGTAGGTACTAGACATATGTTAGATGATTATAACTAAAAAGTTTTGTAAGAACCATTGTAAAAACTCCAGCAAGGACGAGATGCGATGACCCACTAGTTGCAACGAGAGAAGTATCAAGAAAGAAAAGGACGTAATTAGCAAGACACGATTCCTACAAGGCAGAAGCGTCGAGAGAAGGGAAGGACAGTGAGACCAACAGAAGGCCCTTGTAGCTGAAGTGGGCTGTATATCAGCTTTTTGTCAATAGTGTAATTTATAAACTATGTTTTGTTAGTAGAATAAAATTTACAATGGTAAACTTAACTGCTTTTTCGATGTTATTTTACCAGCTAATTAAAAATAGGAAAGCCTTGAACCCCTTCCAATAAATTTAGTTAGTATTAAGATTATTTTACAGGGAGTGCAGTGGAGCTGACACTGAAATCATTAAGTATTTGGTTATATCATCGCTAGTCTCACTGAACTCTTGTGAATTCTACATGTCATGTGTAGTCTGGCATCTCCTTACCAGCAACAGGTCCCAGGTTCAAACTAGTCAATTCCCTAAAAAACATGCTCAGAGCATCGTTGCGCGGAAGTGGTAGAGAGACACGATATAGAACAAACAGACACCACGCAGAATGTTAGATAGTGAAACATGGACTGCCGGAAAACCGGAAAAGAAGAGAATAGAAGCATTTGTGATGTGGTGCTACAGACGAATATTGAAAATTAAGTGAACTGATATGTAAGGAATGAGGAGATTCTGCGCATCATCGAAGAGGAAAGCTGTATGTGGAAAACATTGACAAGAAGGACAGGATAGCAAGACACTGTTAAAACATCAGGAAATGTCTTCCATGGTACTAGAGGGAGCTGTAGAGGGCAAAAACTGTAGAGGAAGGCAGAGATTGGAATATATCAAGCAAATAACTGAGGACATAGGTTTCAAGTGCTACTCTGAGATGAAGAGGTTGGCACAGCAGAGAAATTCTTAGTGGACTGCATCATTACAGTCAGAAGACTGATGACTCAAAAAAAAATAAAAAAAATAAAAGTACTGATCGACCCAGTGCAAATGGAACAGATATGGAATTTCATTCCAGAAACTGATATACAGCTCCTGTAAAACACAATTCATGCATGTTTGCATGCTTACATTCAACGTTCCGGTGGTTACAGTGGCTATAAATGTTAAAGAATTTCACATTTGCAGCGGCATATCTCGCTCTAGCATAATCTGTGATCTTGCAATGTAAATCACTTAAATATGTTATCTAGAGAATAGATTCCCGAAATTTCATTACTCTGTAGTAATTACTGTTTCTGCTGTTGCTGCTTTTGCCCGACAGTGTATTATGTAAACTGTCATTCTGTTATATTTGTTGTTTGGTAAAACTGGGATGTTTTATTTTAGACCAAGAAAAAAAAAACTGAATTTTTGTACTACTCTGAATCATGCAAAGATTGAATTATTGATGAAACAATGGTGAGCAAAAAACGACCAATGAGAGTGTATCTTGGTGCTTACAGTAGATTGGTGGAAGAGACACAAGAGTTGGTTCTTTGTGACAAATGGTTGTTTGGTTGGTTGTTTTGGGGGAAAGAGACCAGACAGCGAGGTCATCGGTCTCATCGGATTAGGGAAGGATGGGGAAGGAAGTCGGCCATGCCCTTTCAAAGGAACCATCCTGGCATTTGCCCAGAGAGATTTAGGGAAATCATGGAAAACCTAAATCAGGATGGCTGGACGCGGGATTGAACCGTCGTCCTCCCGAATGCGAGTCCAGTGGTGACAAATGGAGGCGGATGGTTGTCCGAGTGGAAGCTCGCCTCTATGTGTGGGGGGACGCAGGACGACAGTAGCTGGCGGCAGGGGGAGCGAGGCCTGGTTCGGTGATGAACTATGCAGCAGCCTGTCCCACTTGACGCTGCTATCGCAAAAGACACATCACACTGTCATCAGAGTGAGGCCATCCACAATTACAGGCCATCTCAGATCGTAATGCAATGTTGCAAGGTGTAGTTCGTTACCAGTCTCTAAGGGTAAAGATGACTCTTGTCGGCTGCAGCATATAAATGAGGGATCCATCACCAACTTGTAGAACGATCTGTGTCGCTTCTAAGACTTGCTATAAGAACTTTTATGAAATGATGGTGAGTCTGTACCGATGGTTTGTGATCTTATGTACACAAGCCACAATGTTCGACTATCACGTTCGCTGAGAATGCATGATTCTGAGGGTAGATTTAAACTTGCGAGTTATCTCATCATGTCTTTGTAAATAACTGATTCTGCCCATAACGAAAATTTTCTTTCTTGAAATTTTTTGGGGACTGATATCAGAGCGGGTTGGGAGGTGCCTGGCCTCGTCTCCACAATCTCAGTGTTATGAAGGCGTCGGAAGTCAGTGAAATTTTCCGAGCCAGGCCTCGAAGCCTCCGTGTATCCTCTGCTGCTCATTTGTCGATGGGCGGTCGCGTCAGTCCGCCGAAAGTATCAAAACCCCTACAGTAGCTCCTGATATTAGCCTAAAGGACAGCAGCAGGCATTCTATGCCACATATGGAAGGAAAATCTAAGTATACAGGGTGTGTCACCGCTGTATATATTTCGTAAACCACATCAAATACTGGCGAATCGATTCCACAGACCCAACGTGAGGAGAGGGGCTAGTGTAATTGGTTAATACAAACCATAAAAAATGCACGGAAGTATGTTTTTTAACACAAACCTAGTTTTTTTTAAATGGAACCCCGTTAGATTTGTTAGCACATATGAACATATTAACAAATACGTAATCAGTGCCGTTTGTTGCATTGTAAAATGTTAATTACATCCGGAGATATTGTAACCTAAAGTTGACGCTTGAGTACCACTCCTCTGCTGTTCGATCGTGTGTATCGGAGAGCGCCGAATTACGTAGGGATCCAAAGGGAACGGTGATAGGCCTTAGGTACAGAAGAGACTGGAACAGCACATTACGTCCACATGCTAACAACATTTTATTGATCTTTTTCACTGACGCACATGTACATTATCATGAGGGGTGAGGTATACATACACACGTGGTTTCCGTTTTCAGTTACGGAGTGGAATATAGTGTGTCCCGACATGTCAGGCCAATAGATGTTCAATGTGGTGGCCATCATTTGCTGCACACAATTGCAATCTCTGGCGTAATGAATGTCATACACGCTGCAATACATCTGTGTAATGTCGCCACAGGCTGCCACAATACGTTGTTTCATATCCTCTGGGGTTGTAGGCACATCACGGTACACATTCTCCTTTAACGTACCCCACAGAAAGAAGTCCAGAGGTGTAAGATCAGGAGAAAGGGCTGGCCAATTAATGCGTCCTCCACGTCCTATGAAACGCCCGTCGAACATCCTGTCAAGGGTCAGCCTAGTGTTAATTGCGGAATGTGCAGGTGCACCACCATGCTGATACCACATACGTCGACGCGTTTCCAGTGGGACATTTTCGAGCAACGTTGGCAGATCATTCTGTAGAAACGCGTTGTATGTTGCAGCTGTTTGGGCCCCTGCAATGAAGTGAGGACCAATGAGGTGGTCGCCAATGATTCCGCACCATACATTTACAGTCCACGGTCGCTGTCGCTCTACCTGTCTGAGCCAGCGAGGATTGTCCACGGACCAGTAATGCATGTTCCGTAGATTCACTGCCCCGTGGTTTGTGAAATCCGCTTCATCGGTAAACAGGTAGAACTGCAACTCATTCTCTGTTAATGCCCATTGACAGAATTGCACTCGATGATTAAAGTCATCACCATGTAATTGCTGATGTAGCGACACATGAAACGGGTGAAAGCGGTGACGATGCAGTATGCGCATGATACTACTTTGACTCAGTTCACCGGCTCTCGCAATGTCCCGTGTACTCATGTGTGGGTTCACGGCAACAGCAGCTAACACACCAACTGCACCCGCTTCTCCTGTGACGGGCCTGTTACGGACCCGTTTTCGTGCTACGACCATACCTGTTGGATACAGTTGGCGGTAGATGTCTTGCAATGTGCGGCACGTTGGATGCTCTCTGTCCGGGTACTGTCCTGCATACACCCTGCAGGCTTCAGCAGCATTTCGTCGACACTCGCCATAGATGAGTATCATCCTCGCCGTTTCACAGTTCGAATACAGCATGGTCACAGTTCCTACAACACTACACTATCACAGACGTCTGGTAACACGGTGTACTACAGTTTGTCTGTGTGCGGAGACAATAGCAGCAAGCGCTAGATGCGGACACTGCGACAGCTAGAGCAAACCACAACAGTGCACTACAGCCACACTCGTAAACACGGTCGTCATCGTAAACATGTCCCTGCAGAAGCTGCTCGCCGACCGTGGCCCGTGTTTGTTATAACACGCAACTGAACGTCGGAGGTTTCAAGCGTCTACTTTAGGTTACAATATCTCCGGATGTAATTAACATTTTACATTGCAACAAACGGCACTGATTACGTATTTGTTTATATGTTCAGGTGTGCTAACAAAACTAACGTGGTTCCATTTAAAAAAACGTAGGTTTGTGTTAAAAAACGTACTTCCGTGCATTTTTGCATGGTTTCTATTAAACAATTACACTAGCCCCTCTCCACAGGTTCGGTCTGTGGAATCGGTTCGTCAGTATATAATGTTCTTTACGAAATATATCCAGCGGTAACGTTAGGTGACTCACCCTGTATAGTAGTGGCAGTCAATATACAGACAGGGATCCTATGGACTTAATAGCAAAATGCCTGAAGCATACATTAATCGAAATTATTAGGAAAGTGGTCGATGTATATACAGGGTGGTCCATTGATCGCCACAGGGCCAAATATCACACGAAATAAGCATCAAACGAAAAAACTACAAAGAACGAAACTTGTCTAGCTTGCTGGGGGAAACCAGATGGCGCTATGGTTGGCCCGCTAGATGGAGATGCCATAGTTCAAACGGATATCAACCGCGTTTTTTTTAAAATAGGTACCCCCATTTGTTATTACATATTCGTGTAGTACGTAAAGAAATACGAATGTTTTAGTTCGACCACTTTTTTCGCTTTGTGATGGATGGCACTGTAATACTCACAAACGTATGGCTCACAATTTTAGACGAATAGTTGGTAACAGGTAGGTATTTTAATTTAAAATACAGAACGTAGGTACGTTAGAACATTTTATTTCGCTTGTTCCAATGTGATAGATGTACCTTTGTGAACTTAACATATCGGAGAACGCATGCTGTTACAGCGTAATTACCTGTAAATACCACATTAATGCAATAAATGCTCAAAATGATGTCCGTCAACCTCAATGCATTTGGCAATACGTTTAACGACATTCCTCTCAACAGCGAGTAGTTCGCCTTCCGTAATGTTCGCTTATGCACTGACAATGCGCTGACGCATGTTGTCAGGCGTTGTCGGTGGATCGCGATAGCAAATATCTTTCAACTTTCCCCACAGAAAGAAATCCGAGGACATCAGATCCGGTGAGAGTGCGGGCCATGGTATTGTGCCTCGACGACCAAACCACCTGTCATGAAATATGCTATTCAACACCGCTTCAACCGAACGTGAGCTATGTGCCGGACATCCATCATATAGGAAGTACATCGCTATTCTGTCATGCAGTGAAACATCTTGCAGTAACATCGGTAGAACAGTACGTAAGATATCGGCATACGTTGCACCATTTAGATTGACATCGATAAAATGGGGGCCAATTATCGCTCCGCCCATAATGTCGCACCATACATTAACCCGCCAAGGTCGCTGATGTTCCACTTGCCGCAGCCATCGTGGATTTCCGTTGCAAAATAGTGCATATTATGCCGGTTTACGTTACCGCTGTTGGTGAATGACGCTTCGTCGCTAAATATAACGCGTTCGATAAATCTGTCATCGTCCCGTAATTTCTCTTGTGCCCGGTGGCAGAACTGTACACGACGTTCAAAGTCGTTGTCATGCAACTCCTGGTGCATAGAAATATGGTAGAGTGCAATCGGCGTTGATGTAGCATTCTTTTGAGATTCCCGATTGTCGCGCAATTTGTCTGCTACTGATGTGCGGATTAGCCGCGACAGCAGCTAAAACACCTACGTGGGCATCATCATTTGTTGCAGGTCGTGGTTGACGTTTAACATGTGGCTGAACACTTCCTGTTTCCTTAAATAACGTAACTATCCGGCGAATGGTCCGGACTCTTGGACGATGTCACGCAGGATACCGAGCAGCATACATAGCACACGCCCGCTGGGCATTTTGATCACAATAGCCATACATCAACACGATATCGACCTTTCCCGCAATTGGTAAACGGTCCATTTTAACACGGGAAATGTATCACGAAGCAAATACCGTCCGCACTGGCGGAATGTTACGCAATACTACGTACTTATACGTTTGTGACTATTACAGTGCCATCTATCACAAAGCGAAAAAGGTGGTCCAGCTAAAACACTTATATTTCTTTAGGTACTACACGATTATGTAATAAAAATGGAGGTTCCTGTTTTAGAAAACGCAGTTGATATCCGTTTGACCGATGGCAGCGGCATCTAGCGGGCCAACCATAGCGCCATCTGGTTTCCCCCTTCAAGTTAGACAAGTTTCGTTCTTTGTAGTTTTTTCGTTTGACGCTTATTTCGTGAGATATATATGTATATATACACAATCAATCATGATTATGTAGTTTCTTTCACAATACGAGTAAAAAAATATCATGCTTGCATATCCTGGATGGAAATCGGTATAAACGCATTCACTGTCCTGTTGTATTATTGGACAGTTAGCACAGTGTGTTTCAAAAGTATTTTACAACTTTAAAAATTCATGTAAATTAATACACAGTACCTGCAGAGGTGATTGTAGTGGTAATTTGTAGGGTTATACATCAAGTCCTGTCTCGCGTAGTTCGCTAGTGCCAAATCGCACCGTAAGGAGCCCTAGCGGCAGTTGCGTTGAGAATGGCTGCCTTCAATGGACCCGAGCGTGATAGCTGCGTGTATTGGTCTGAAGAATCAAAGTCGGCGACAACAGTTCAGCGTAATTTCCGTACCAGGTACGATGAAGATCCTCCTAGCTGGCCTACAATTTATGGGTACCATGAATGTTTTGTAGAAACAAGGTGCTCAGTAAGACACAGGAAATTGTCAGGTCGTTCGAGAACATCTGACGACGTCGATGAGAGAGTGAGACAACGTTTTGCCAACAGCCCGACGAAATCGACCCGGCGTGCTTCTCGCGAACTGCAAGTCCCACATACAACTGTTTCACGTATGTTGAGAAACCGTTTGCATTTGTTTGTGATAGCCCTAACCACCTCCCCCCATGAACCATGGACCTTGCCGTTGGTGGGGAGGCTTGCGTGCCTCAGCGATACAGATAGCCGTACCGTAGGTGCAACCACAGCGGAGAGGTATCTGTTGAGAGACCAGACAAACGTGTGGTTCCTGAAGAGGGGCAGCAGCCTTTTCAGTAGTTGCAAGGGCAACAGTCTGGATGATTGACTGATCTGGCCATGTAACAATAACCAAAACCTCCTTGCTGTGCTGGTACTGCGAACGGCTGAAAACAAGGGGAAACTACGGCCGTAATTTTTTCCCGAGTTCATGCAGCTTTACTGTATGATTAAATGATGATGGCGTCCTCTTGGGTAAAATATTCCGGAGGTCAAATAGTCCCCCATTTGGATATCCGGGCGGGGACTACTCAAGAGGATGTCGTTATCAGGAGAGAGAAAACTGGCGTTCTATTCACAAAGATGTAGGTTGCAGTATGTACTGCGAGATGCAGAACCTTGCACAGGATAGAGTAGCATGGAGAGCTGCATCAAACCAGTCTGAGGACTGAAGACCACCACCACCACCACCTGCCCTAAACTGAACGTTTTTGTGCATTGAGCAAAAACAAAGTTTACAGCCCCGTTTTTTCCGTGAGAGACCCTGAGTGGAATAGTGTACATGGATATGTTACAGCAATTTTTGGTACCACAGATCGATGAGGATCACCAAGAACGGAATGTTTACTTCACGCATGATTGTGCACCACTCCACTACCTGGATGATGTCCAGGATTTTCTCAGTGACTGCTTTCCAGTCAGCGGATTGGCGGTGACGTGCCAATTGCATGGCCCTCATGTTCCGCAGAAATGACACCACTCGATTTTTTTTTAATGGGGCTCCATCAAGGATATCGTGCTTGTATCTCCTGTGCTGGCTTCTCCACCTGAACTTAGATCAAGAATCTACGCCGCCACTAAGCAAGTTACACCTGCAACGCTACAGAGGGTTTTGGAAGAAACTGACTTCGGATGGTATGTGTGCAGGGTAACCAACGAAAGCCACGTACAACATCATTAGTTTAAGTTTAAAAAAAAGTTTGGTGTGTTTCCCTACAAACTAACACTAAACCCGAGGCTGTATCTTCTGTCTATATATTTATAAGAATTTTTAAAGTTTCTTTAGGAAAAATCCGTACTTTATATAACCTCATTTCTTCCTAAGTATCTTAAAAGTTTTCTTCGACATTGATGTCGTTAAGGTTTGTAGTTCTTGCGTGAAACTGTCACCACTCTCCACGTATCGCTCTTTTCAGGATGCATACGGCCTCAAATTATTTTCCATTGCTGTAAACACGCCTTGTAAGGATTCCCCAAGGGTTTTCCACACAGTTCAACTCTGGGCTAAGTGCAGGCCAGGCGCTTTATCTTGTTGAAACTTAAAGGCTTTCTTCAGTCAGCGTAATCAGTTCTACCTCTAGTACCTCAGTGCACGTGTCAGAATTCATTCTAGTGTCCAGCCCAGCAATGTACGAGTAGCCCTCAGCGCAGAAGTCTGCCCAAATCACAAGACTTCCACCACCGAAATTTCTGCCGAGTCTTGCCTGCTGCTCTGTTCTCAAATGATGCCAATAATACCGAAATCCGTCCGGCCCACCTAAGTTGAATTTCTGTTCATCATTGAAGATCATATTATCCCTTTCTGAAGTCCACGACGTACGTTTTGCAGCAAACTTCAATGAAGCTTGTTTATGTTTGGATGTTAGAGGGCGTTTCTTCAGCGGTCTCTTGAATGCAAGACGTTTGTCATATGACAAAATTTGTCGTGTATGTGTGGCAGTTACTGGCAACTGTAAATCAGCCGCAAACTGAAATGAACTACGGTTTGTGGCCCTTGTTTGGCGTAAATGTAACCATTTCGATGTTTCACATAATTTTCTACTTTGCCTATGATTTCCTCTCTGTCTATATTGTGCGCCGAATCTAAGGAAATTATCAATGAATGTGTGTGGAAGTTTCAAAGTCATGTCGATTTGACGATTAGAGAGGCCGATTTCCTTGTACACACCAATTTTTGCTTTTTCGTCCTTATAACCGTCTCCCGCGTGGCATCACAATCTTGATTTACGTACGCAACATTCCCAACTACCGACATCAAATGCGATAGAACTCTACTGCATCCGTCGGTATACTGGACATCATACTGTTGTATATACAGTGTGCACAACTATTCCGACCGACATTGGTAATTTTCGTACAAATGATTTATACTGATATCCACTACTGTGTACAGGCTCATTCAGTTGCTCCTATCGATATTGTTTTATGCAACTCACATTGTTGAATGTGGCCTTAAAATACCAAACGCCAGACTTTTTTATTTTCTCGCTCTCTACGCGCCAACTTTTAGCCCTACGGAGAAAATGAACAGGACAGGTTTAAAGGAAATTTGGTGTTGTTAAATTTTGTGACGGGATACGCTTTCGCTGGAGGCCACCGTTTTGAAGTTATTTGAGAAAATGTTACAAAAGTGAGCTACAAACGTACCTTCACCCTAAATCTTCGTCCCTCACCAATGAAGATTTCTTGTATGTTGTTCGTATCAGTCTCTCCTACCACTCTAAGAAAATTTACGAGTTACGATTGTTCGCAATATTCGACCTTTTTCGGCCTCTAATAACTTCACCAGCTTAGCTTGCTATGCCGTCAAATTATTAATTTAAACATACCAGTCGGGGTGATGTAAGAAAAACAATTTTCTAAACGTTACGCTAAAACTAATTACCTTGTCACTTCAGTCCAAACTTAACCCTTACAAGCGCAGTAGTTTCGTAGTCAGAAAGTCTCCCGAATACAACGATGTCATTGTTTATGTTATGCTGTTAAAATTCAGAAAAATTGGTAGGTAAAACTTACGCAATCGTCAATTTTACAATCTGTAAGCTCTCGGCAAAGCTGCTGGCTTAATAAGGCAGTTCAGCGAACACCAAGAAATGTCGAATTTGGTAAACAATTCATGCAGTCACAAATTGTACAGTACTAGGAGGGAGTGCCTAGAACAACATATTGGAAATAGTGACTGTGCGGGTTGAGTGTGGGAGTGGGCGTGCGTTTGTAGGTCAATTTTGTGCGTTTTTCTTGAGTAACTACAGAATCCCAGTATAAAACTTAACTGCATTAATTTGATACAAAGAAGGTGCTATTCATTTTTTCTGAAGAACTTATAGTTTGCGCATAGTGAGCGAGAGAATATGGAAATCTCACGCGCTGCTTTTAAAGGCCAGGTACAGCACTCTGCCGCAAGATGAGACGCAGGCCCGTGAGGTGTCGCAGGGGGGCTCACGACAAATTCCTCACGGCAGCGTGAGTCACGGCGACAATCATCGCAAGTTGGATCGCAGTTTCAATACGCAGTTTGCTGAGAAACTTTGGCTCTGGCAGAGATGGCGACTACTTCTGCTATGTTAGTAGATAAAAGTTCAGAATCGGATTCCGATTCCGAGTTTGTGTTCGAAACGGTGTGTTACATCGCTTTGATGAAACTGGCTACAGGTTCTCACGCATATGGCGTGAGTCAGAAGGGGCAGAGTAGCTGGTGAGAAAAGCCCTTGCTGTCGCCAGGGCTACTGTATATATAGCAAGGAATTGGGCTAATTTCATGATTATCGGTTAACAGAAACCGTATTTTCGTTGCAGAAACAGAATCCTATTATTCATAAGGACTATCCAACAACAAATCAACTTAAACAGTGCTCATAGAACTTTGTGTCATTCTATAATATCAGAAATGTACTCGGACGACAGTTTCGATTCTACATTGATATCAAAGACGTGGTTAAATCCATCTATTCCATTTTCACTGGTAGATATGGAGGGCTGCACGCTAGTAAGGAATGATATTGTAAAGAACCTAGGCATATTTTTGATAAACATTTTGTTGTGGACTGGCAAGACAGCCAATCCACTATGACAGGAAGCCGAAAGGCACGCGTTTAAGCTCACGCAGGCTGGCGTGAGGTCTGGAACAGTTAAAGGAGTTGAGTCTAGTAAGAAAAGTACGTAGCTTCTGGAAAACTTAACTTTAATCCATAATTGGTAAACATCGGTGTGACGGTACATGCATCACAAGACAAATAGCAAATGATAATGGCGCCTTGCTAGGTAGTAGCAAATGACGTAGCTGAAGGCTATGCTAACTATCGTCTCGGCAAATGAGAGCGTAATTTGTCAGTGAACCATCGCTAGCAAAGTCGGCTGTACAACTGGGGCGAGTGCTAGGAAGTCTCTCTAGACCTGCCGTGTGGCGGCGCTCGGTCTGCAAACACTGATAGTGGCGACACGCGGGTCCGACGTATACTAACGGACTGCGGCCGATTTAAAGGCTACCACCTAGCAAGTGTGGTGTCCGGCGGTGACACCGAACATTTAACCGGGACAGAGCACATCACGAAAATTTGCTACAGAGTTTTAACAATGTCAATGTAGAATGTCAACAACGAATTACAATGCAACTTACCATTTCGTATGTCCATTTCCTTGGCCACTTCCTACCACTTCTCAGCTTTCAGCTTCATTTTCCAGTAACCGCCATGGCTTGTATCATACAGAACTTATCGAACACGTACGGCTTCAATTAGCTTTTCCTCCATTTCGAACTACCAACAGCCAGAACCACCGTGAGCCTCGCAGTAAACTGCGTACAGGAGACTGCGGTCCGCAGGGTCACCAAGCGCAGGAACTGCGTCACGCTCTAACGTGCGGGGGCAGGACCATTCAGTTGTGTGGTTCGCAAAAACTCACCATGAGTGACCCTGCGTCACCCCACGGAACCTCGTCTCATCTTGCGGCCAGCCGGGTTGGATACAGCGACAGCTGCAGAGGGATGCGAATCACCATGAGTGCAGTTGTAGATGTTAAGTTCGTTCACCGACAAAATTGTAAGAGGCCATGGTGCGACCGGGATTCTGTCCATGACTTTGCAATTACCAAGCCCACACCTAACCGCTCAAAAGAAAACGTTTTATCAAAAAAATCATTGAAATTAAAATCTATGAACATCAACACTTCTTGTCTTACAAGCGTTATATATACAAAATACACCACATCAGTAAATCTTACAACACTGGTAAGCGTTTCATTCGTTCTGTTACTATAGGTTATAAATCTTGACCTGACTCCAATATAATTACAAAGACTTACATGAGACGCCTTTCGCTTTTATTTGTTAGCATCTTCCGTGGTTATTGGTGTTTTCCTCCTTGATAGCAGCGGTTGGCGTCGAAACGCTTCATTTTACATCTGCAATTTGCAGTTTTTGGTATTCTGCAGTATTTCCTGCGCTGAATTATTTAAAATTCACTTTCTTAAACTGTTTCTCATTCTGCACTGCCACAGTGTTTATATCTGTATGTATGTATATATGTATATATGTACATTTCGCTGTCTTCCAGATGCGAAAAGTTAAACATCCATTGTGATCTACAAATTTTGATATGCTTTTTATCTACGTTTACAGTTTCTTGAACTACACAGTGGTCGGAGAAAAAAAACGAAATGATAGTATGGTCTTATTAGCGAGGAGACCTCATATTGGGGTGCTCGGCTGCTTAGAGCAGTCTTTTCATTTGCTGCCACTTTGGCGACTTGACGACGAAATGGTCACCACGACACAACACCCAGTTCCAGATTCGGATAAAATCTCAGACCTGGTCGGAATCGAACCCGAATCTCCTGTACTGCGCTGACCGCTCACTTATGGAGGTGGACAACGGTCAGAGAAGCACTTCAGCTGCAAGGGTTCTTTCACATACAATATCGGATGCATACATTCTGTTTAGTCGGCTGCACGAACTTGATGAGAGAAACGTATATTTCACTAAGGTGGGATGTTTCAGTTCCCAAGCGTCATTCAGTTCTATGTTAGTAATAAGATCATGCAGCTCCTTGCAAAAGCTGAAGTTCGAGGACTGTCCTTTTTTATTTACCATTCAGTTCAAATCGCCGATTATTAAACGAATTTTGAGGCTTCTTCTCAAGAGATAAATAATATCTTCTTTGTTGAACGTGGATCTCTGCAACTTGCTGGTTTGCCGGACGGCACATACGGGTTAATTAAGCTTACAACTCTATAAGATTGCTGCACCGGTGAATTCTTCAGCTGCTACATCCGATATTGTTTAAAACCATGAGTTGGTAAACTGAAAATAGAACTTCCTGCAACATAACTATATCACGTTGTTATTGATTGATGAGCTTACTCAAAACATTTAAGGTTTATTACCTACATGGAATTTTCGTTATTTATTCTAAAAGGTAATATTTAACAGTTTGCTGTTATTAATTATTTGTATCTTTATTTAACGATTTATAACAAAATGTTTCCATTTTGGTAAATCTCTGTCTCTAACCATCGTTGATTTTGTAATGGTACTTCGTACAAAATTTCATATAGAGAAATTTGTTTATGTTCAACTTATATCTACATGAACATCTTTTGCACCTAGAATCCTATACGCGGGAATTTGGCTTCAGTTGATAGTAAATATTTTTCAGATTTCATCGTGTCTTTATTTTTGTACTTTAATATATTTCTATTGTTTTTTATTAGTTGTTTGAAATTCAGACATCACTTTCTGTATTAAACAGTATACAAACACGCAGAGCAACAGCCACGGCAGACTAATTAGAAACAGGTCAGCCTCCTCGTGGCGGGGATGGGCACAGCATGGGTGCGTGTCAAGCTAACCTACCTTTTGAGCAGCCATGACGGCTAAGTGACCTATATGCTGTTTGGCTTGTTACTTATTTTAAGTAGCGCACGGTCCACCTTAGTAACCCAGGTGGTGAGCTACTCTGTAATGTTGAAACGAGAAAAATGAACTCCTCTACAGAAAATCTGCCTCCGATTTCCCTTCCGTCCCCGGTCGTCGCGTTCGTTTTTGGTTTGGAACTGACACCCTACTATTTGTCCGCAAGCACTGATTTCTTTGTTTAGCTAGCCGTCAGCTCAGACTTGCAGTCGTAACTGTTTTGTTTTGGCGACTTGCTGTTGCAGGTTCGGTTTCGTGTCTCAGCAGTTGTCTGCGGGTTGGTCCGTGCGGCGTCCTGTGATATTGCCTCAACTGCTTCTGATACAGTTTTTGGACTCTCTCCCTAATCGATCTGTTCTAAGTCGGGTACGTCTTCGTCCGTGCTGGTTCTATCGTGTGTTTCACGCCTCTTGCCTCTTAGTGGCGGCACATCAGGGATAGAGAATGGCTTCTCTTGTGGTGTTGGAGCAATTTCACTGAGTGACATTTCTGCGTAGTAACACTTCTACGAAACTCAGGGCTCTTGCTCGGATTAGCGGCTTTTGATAGGTACGGGCACACACAGAACAGTTGCACGCTGACCTGTAGTTTGTGACATGTGTTCAAACTTAGAGAGAATGAATGGATGTGGTTGCACGTCATTTTCCTGCTTTTACCCTGCAACGATCTTTTGTTCGCTGTTCGCCCATACAGATTTTTATTCATAGACTCTCCGAAGGGGAATGCTGCGATTATTATTAGAGGCATTTCCTTTGAATATTTTACAAATATCGAGAGAGATTTAGCCATCTTTGTGTAGTTTCCAAGGAAAACGCCGAAGAGGTAACCTCTTTTGGCCCCCCGTTAAAATTTTTATGTTGTACATTAAACTGCTTTTAAGTTTTTACATAATTTTAAATGATGACTTTTCCTACTCCAGTATAATTCCTACGCGTAAGTCATGCGAGCCAGAAATGATTTTAAGTTTCCGTCAATTTGGAGTCTTTTCTAAAGACTTCTGAGCTGTCGTGGTTCATCGGGCTATATCGGCTTCGGTAGCCGCTTCTCATCGTCCACCGCAGGGCTTTCAAACGAATGTGGTTCGTGGAACCGTGGCGAGCCGGAGGTCTGGTTGTCTTTGGTCGTGGCAGTGTGGGCTGTGGAGCGGAAGTAAAAACGTTTTCTGACAGAGTCCGGTCTGTCGGTGCAATAGGGAAGAAAGGCTCTCAACATTGCGGCCAGGAGGAACCTAGTATTCATCGTTTGTCATCTTCGAGTAGCATAGAGTTGGTTACGAGGGAAGTACCAAGCTGTCAGAGACGTGTTTACAATGACTTGTGTTTTTCTGCTGTGTTTGATTTGTGGCTATTCTCGTCTCCATCGTGGTAGATTGCAGTGCCTTTCCTGTGATTAAGAGAGCGAGTTCAAATTAAAGTCTGTTAAATTTTGTTTCTGTGAGACTTTGAAATTGTGTAATGGAACTTTTGCTCTGGTATGCCGTGTGTATGAAATTTTGTTATCTTACTGAATTATTTTTCTGGCCTGTAACTCAGCGCAAGTATTCTGGAAAGGAGAAGGCCACTATGCTAAGCAGCCCTGGCTGTTATTGTTCTTACACGGGCCGTATTTTCCCTTGGAGCATTTCGTTAAGTCAGCTTGATGTTTAAAGGAACTTAAAATTGTAATTCTCATTTATGTTTAAGGCACGAGTCACGAATTAATATCGTGGATTTTGGCCTTCGCCCAGTTACATTAGTGGGATGAATTTTCGTATATGTGTTGGCTTTGGTTTGCCATGTCGGCATTAAATTATGTAATGCGACTAATTTGACCTTATTCGTTAATGCATGTTTAATGGGTGATTAATTTCGGTACACTGTTTCTCTTACATATCAGCCTTAAATTAAAATTATTCCAGGTTGTGTTTTTGTTGCAGTGGCTGATTCATGTGTGCTTACTGTAATGCAGTGGCTCACGTAGTAACAAGTCTGTTCCAGCATATACCGAGTGATCAAAAAGTCAGTATAAATTTGAAAACTCAATAAATCCCGGAATAATGTAGATAGAAAGGTACAAATTGACACACATGTTTGGAATGACATGGGGTTTTATTAGAACCAAAAAAATTCAAAAGTTCAAAAAATGTCCAACAGATGGCGTTTCATCTGATGAGAATAGCAATAATTAGCATAACAAAGTAAGACAAAGCAAAGATGTTCTTTACAGGAAATGCTCAATATGTCCGCCATCATTCCTCAACAATAGCTGTGGTCGAGGAATAATGTTGTGAACAGAGTTGTAAGGCATGTCCGGAGTTATGGTGACGCATTGGAGTCGGATGTTGTCTTTCAGCATCCCTAGAGATGTCGGTCCATCACGATACACTTGCGACTTACCCCAAAGTCAATAATCGCACGGACTGAGGTCTGGGGACCTGGGAGGCCAAACATGACGAAAGTGGCGGCTGAGCACACGATCATCACCAAACGACGCGCGCAAGAGATCTTTCATGAGTCTAGCAATATGGGGTGGTTCTAATAAAACCCCATGTCATTCCAAGCATGTGTGTCAATTTTTACCTCTCATTCTACATTATTCCATTCTTTATTAAGTTTTCAAATTTATACTGACTTTTTGATCACCCGGCACTTTATACCGGTGTTGACTTGATTGTGAGGTGCTGAGCCGATTTTAGAAGCGTTTCTATGCCTCCAACAAATACATTTTTCTATAAAAATTACTATTTCAGTTGTAATTTTGTTTTAAGGCTTCAAGTTAAGAAAATAAAGATTCCTTGGTGTTTGCAGCAGTTGCTGAGACGTTTAGACTGTTATTTTCTCGATCTCTTGGAGTACCTAGCGTTGAAATATACCCTCTTTGTCAGAAAGTTCTAGGACAGATTTTTTTTATTTCTGTGTTTGCACTACTAAAAAAGAACAAATGTTATTTTTGTATTACCTGGTTTGTGTGCGTCCTTGATATGGCCTTGGCCATGTATCATTCCGAATTCACTATGTGGCAGGGCTGTGCGTAGCAACACAATGTTTGTGTCGTTGGCGCATTACTTACGGTGTCACAGTGGATGCTGATTTTGAGGGAAGAGTAGACATTTAAGTTGTGCGTCAAGCTCAGAGATATCCCTAATGAAATGTGAGCAATGATTAGGCAAGGATACGCAGGCGAAGTACTTTGAAGAAGTCTTGTTTTCCAGTGGCGCAAAAGGTTTCGTAAAGGTAGAGATTCAGTGCAAGACGATCCCAGAGGTGGTCTCCCGTCTACAGCACATACCAATGCAAACGTGGAGCGTGTAGTAAGGCAGCCATTGCAAGAACATCGTCAGGTAACTGCGTGTCTTGAAAAGTTTCCGACAAGCAATTCGACGTCGCCGTCCCGACTTGTGGTCTTCTCACGATTGCTTCTTACTGGATGGCAATGCGAGACTCCATACTGCGTCATCTGTTACCGAGTACCTGGCCAGACATTCTATTACTGCCAGCCCACATCCCCCATACCTGACCTCTCACCTTGCGATTTTTTCTTGTTACCGCTAGTGAAAAAACAAGTGAAAGGAAAGCTTCATCAAGATATCTCAGGAATCCAACGGGCTGTGACAAAAGAGCTTACAAGCATCGAACTTGAAAATTTCCCTGCTCACTTCCAAGACCTACAGAAACATTGGGAACTGTGTATAGATAGCAAAGGGGACTACTTCGATAGGAGCTAGGTTCATTACTTGGTAAGAGCAACTTCTTGAGATACCTGCCCTGGAACTTTTCTGACAAAGGGAGCATATTTGGGAGGGGTTCAAAATGATTCAAATGGCTCTAAGCATTATGGGACATAACCTCTGAGGTCATCAGTCCCCTAGACTACTTAAACCTAACTAACCTAAGGACATCACACACATCCATGCCCGAGGCAGGTCTCGATCCTGCGACCGTAGCAGCAGCGCGGTTCCGGACTGAAGCGCCTGGAACCACTCGGCCACAGCCGCCAGCTGGGAGGGTTTCACTTGGTAGAGTCTTTATGGTAGTCTGTATGTTAAGGTAACTATTCTGTACTGCAGGTACGTGTCACTGAGATTTATCTAAGGGGATCATCGCTGACTGGATTCGTATGGAGGAGGGCCACTCGACCTGAGGCAGTCGTCCAAGCTGGTCCTGTTGGCGCGCTGTCCTGTTGCCTCGAGCACGGCCGTGTTGTCTGCTCCCTTGCCGCCACACATTCGCGGCATTCTGCATTTGCCGATGCGGGACGCCAACCACAGTTCCGCTCATCTGCATTGTGGACAAGTTATATAATCGTCATTTGGACATATCGCTTTTCTAGGCACTCCCTGAATGTCAGCTTTCAAGGCTTTCTGACATTTCTGACGATTTAGCTGTCTACATCAGTCCTCAGCCATTCTTATTGCGGTTCTATTAAGACTAATTTCATTTTTAGTAAACTAATATTTCTCTGAAAGTACATTTGGGCAAGTTCTCTAAACTAGTCGAATTTAACTTCCTTTCTGATTCAAAACTGCAACGTAAGTGATCATCTACGTAAATGAAACCGAAAGTTTCTATTTTATAGGCTTTGTTTAAGGACGGCTCATGTCCGTCGTTATTTGAAAGTAAGTTTAGAAATTTCTACCGTGCATTGTAGGGTACTGTGTATACCCTAGTGTGTGTAAGTGTGTGTGTGTGTGTGTGTGTGTGTGTGTGTGTGAGTGAGTGTGTGTGTGTGTGTGTGTGAAGGTTTCGAAGGGTTTCTATGAGTTTTGGGTACAGATACACATAGCATGGGGCCAAGTCAGGACTGTCTGAAGGATGATCGATGGCGGTGAAGCGAAGGCGTCGGATTGTTGCAGATGTCGCAGCGCTCGTTTGTGGTCTGTCATTGTCCAGCTGAAAGAAAGGGTATTCCACGTGCAGACGCTCTTCTGCGATAAGAAACTCGATTACAGCAGGCTGTTTCTCATGGGCCGACGTAGTTAAGTTAGACACTGACGTGCTACACGCTGAAGTTCGAGATCCTTCCGGCCGCAGAAAGTTGGTTCTTGTTTTCTGACAGCGTCTATCAAGGTGAATCCTATTATGTGTAACAGTAAGGTCTTTGAAGGTCAACGAAGGTCACAAAGGTGGCATGAACGACAGAAGGTGTTCGAAGTGATAACCATTGGTATCAATGCAATTCTGCAATCTTCTTATTATGGGCTGAGTGGTACTCCTTATACATCGGCACTTACCAAAGGACATACTCTGATAATTCTCTCTCGCATATCTTCAGGTGTATGTAGTTGGAGCGACTTTATAAACAATGTCTTTTACGAATTCCCACAACCAAAATCCTGAGGCGTGAAGTCTTACAAACGAGCCAGGCACGACATACCTCCTCCGCATCCAATCCAACAATTTGGGAATTGTCTCTGCAACTCATTTCTAGCCATTAGCGAAAAATGTGCTGGACACCCATGTTACCACCACATTCTGTTCTTTGTTCCTGAAGGCATGTCTTCCAATAACAGACCTGATGTTTCTTGCAGGAACGTGTTGTACTTCCTACCATAAAAATTTCCTTCGATGACATAGCGGCCTATATGTATGTCCTCCAGAATCCTACACCATACATTCACCGACCATGGTTTTTGGAGCACAACTTGCCACAGCCAACATGGATTTTCAGTTGCCCAAAAATGTACGCAAATTAACATTTCCATGGTTCGTGAATGTAGCCACGTCAGTAAATAAAATCAAATTAATAAATGTGTCATCCTTCTTTATCTGCAGTTGATCCCATCGGCAAAATTGAATGCGATGCACACAGTCGAAACTGCGACCGTAGCGGTCACGCGGTTCCAGACTGAAGCGACTAGAACCGTACGGCCACAGCGGCCGGCAGTTAATTCTTGGTTAGACTGATATGGTAAGGATGATATTTATGGCGATGCAGAACACGAACAACACTGCTATGGATCATGCCAGATTCCCTTGCGATTAGAAGCGAAGTAACACAAGGATCTCGAACCACAGTGGTAAGAGCACCAGTCTCCGTTTTCTCGTTAGTAACTTTCCTTCGCCGGATATGTTTCCGATGCGTTAATGATGCAGTTGTTCTCAATTTATCATACACATATTTAAATGTACGACGTGTAGGGTGAGTACGGTGAGGATATGTTTCAGCGCATAAGCCTCTAGCTCTCACTGAATTTCGTTGGCATTCTACGTAAATGAGAAGCATATTGACTTGTTCTTCGAAGAAATACATCATTCACATTTGCTTCATTAGACGACACTAGTCTTACAGTTTGTATTAGTGTTGCAATGGCAAACAGTGGAATTGTGTTTACATGTCAATGGCACGTTAGATGGATACGCCGTATTCAGCGAAAATTTACTATTTGCGCGATATACGACAGAAAATTGTCACATCATGTGCTTCGATAAGTGTCGACGTGATAAGGTTCAAATCAAATGGTTCTGAGCACTATGGGACTTAACATCTGAGGTCATCACTCCCCTAGAACTTAGAACTACTTAAACCTAAGGACATCACACACATCCATGCCCGAGGCAGGATTCTAACCTGCGACTGTAGCGGTCGCGCGGTTCCAGACTGAAGCGCCTAGAACTGCTCGGCCACTCCGGCCGGCGATGTGATAAGGAATACTACTCAATCCATGATAAGAAGATTGCAGCAATGCACTAATACCAATAGTCATCGCTTCGAACACCTTCTGTAAATGGAACTTTATGACACCTTTGTGACCTTCGTTGACCTTAAAGACCTTACTGTTACACATAATTGGATTCATCTTGATAGACGCTATCAGAAAATAAGAACCAAAATATAGCATCCCATTTAAAGAAACAAAGTTGACCTTCATATCCCTGAAGCGACCCCAGCTATCAAAAAAAGACTAACTTTATATTATGGCCCCCCCTTGTCCCATGCAACTTTTGTCCCACAAACGTTTCTGCTACTATCACACTTCCAGAGTTATTCTTGGTGGCAATAGTTAGTGACTCACCCTGTATTATGGCAACACCAGTTTTGATGAATGGGAGTGATTTGCTTGCCTAAGAAAAATAATATAAGACCCAGAAAGAGGAAACGAGATTCTTAAGAACGGTTCAAGGCTGCTCAAGAGTGTAAAGAAAGCATAGCGAAGAGAGAAGGACAGAAGTTAATACTTACGATATAGAGGAATGAGTGAACGATTACAGAGGGAAGCAGAAAGTATATACTGACAGAATGAATGAAGATAGTTTGTCAAAAGAGGAAATGCAGCAGCAAGAATAGGTCCAGGAAGACATAGGAAAATGTTAGAGTAACTTTGAAGTATTCAGAAAACGCTTTTCGCTCAGCATCCTAGATCATATTGGGCTGAAGAAAATGTGGGCTCTGGAGAAATCGCACCTGGAGTGATGAAACAAAATTGAGTTCAGAGCTCATCTGGTTTACAAAAGCTTTTGTGCAACAAAAAATAGCCCTTGTGTTCAATATTTCATTGTAGGAATAAGTGGAAAATATAATGTAGCGGTGCAGTTACCAAGATCACCCGTATCTCCAGCTAAGGAAAGCGAAGTATAGCTTCAAAAGCATTGTTTTCAATAATAATCATAAGCATGGAGCAGGCATGGAACTCGTACAATGATTTATCAAGGTTAATCATTTGGTTGTACAACACTTACACTTCTGGAAATGGAAAAAAGAACACATTGACACCGGTGTGTCAGACTCACCATACTTGCTCCGGACACTGCGAGAGGGCTGTACAAGCAATGATCACACGCACGGCACAGCGGGCACACCAGGAACCGCGGTGTTGGCCGTCGAATGGCGCTAGCTGCGCAGCATTTGTGCACCGCCGCCGTCAGTGTCAGCCAGTTTGCCGTGGCATACGGAGCTCCATCGCAGTCTTTAACACTGGTAGCATGCCGCGACAGCGTGGACGTGAACCGTATGTGCAGTTGACGGACTTTGAGCGAGGGCGTATAGTGGGCATGCGGGAGGCCGGGTGGACGTACCGCCGAATTGCTCAACACGTGGGGCATGAGGTCTCCACAGTACATCGATGTTGTCGCCAGTGGTCGGCGGAAGGTGCACGTGCCCGTCGACCTGGGACCGGACCGCAGCGACGCACGGATGCACGCCAAGACCGTAGGATCCTACGCAGTGCCGTAGGGGACCGCACCGCCACTTCCCAGCAAATTAGGGACACTGTTGCTCCTGGGGTATCGGCGAGGACCATTCGCAACCGTCTCCATGAAGCTGGGCTACGGTCCCGCACACCCTTAGGCCGTCTTCTGCTCACGCCCCAACATCGTGCAGTCCGCCTCCAGTGGTGTCGCGACAGGCGTGAATGGAGGGACGAATGGAGACGTGTCGTCTTCAGCGATGAGAGTCGCTTCTGCCTTGGTGCCAATGATGGTCGTATGCGTGTTTGGCGCCGTGCAGGTGAGCGCCACAATCAGGACTGCATACGACCGACCGAGGCACACAGGGCCAACACCCGGCATCATGGTGTGGGGAGCGATCTCCTACACTGGCCGTACACCACTGGTGATCGTCGAGGGGACACTGAATAGTGCACGGTACATCCAAACCGTCATCGAACCCATCGTTCTACCATTCCTAGACCGGCAAGGGAACTTGCTGTTCCAACAGGACAATGCACGTCCGCATGTATCCCGTGCCACCCAACGTGCTCTAGAAGGTGTAAGTCAACTACCCTGGCCAGCAAGATCTCCGGATCTGTCCCCCATTGAGCATGTTTGGGACTGGATGAAGCGTCGTCTCACGCGGTCTGCACGTCCAGCTCGATCGCTGGTCCAACTGAGGCGCCAGGTGGAAATGGCATGGCAAGCCGTTCCACAGGACTACATCCAGCATCTCTACGATCGTCTCCATGGGAGAATAGCAGCCTGCATTGCTGCGAAAGGTGGATATACACTGTACTAGTGCCGACATTGTGCATGCTCTGTTGCCTGTGTCTATGTGCCTGTGGTTCTGTCAGTGTGATCATGTGATGTATCTGACCCCAGGAATGTGTCAATAAAGTTTCCCCTTCCTGGGACAATGAATTCACGGTGTTCTTATTTCAATTTCCAGGAGTGTATAATACCAGAGACTCAATAATTTGAATATACTGGAGACCAAAGAGATACAGTCGTATGACTACTATGTACAGGTTGTCGAGCGGTCAGGACTTGGGAGAGGGCGTCCAGGGCTGACGTTAAATGGTAGAGCAGGAAGTTAGGTCAAGTGAAGAGAATGCCTTTGAGTGTACGGGATACATGAGACGGACATAGGCTAAGGCGTTACCAAATGTAGGCTAGTCTAGGAGGTTGGACAAACTATAGAAAATGGGTCAGTGTGAGATGGAGGTTCACGTTAAGTTCTTTTGGTGGCCGCTCACGGGACGCAGAGCCAGAGATTCTGCCTCCCAAAAAAGACGTTTGTTCTGCTCGAGGTCTGGATCACAAAAGAGGGAAGCGGCTGAGTTCTGCTGTCCCGAACGGCTATCATCCAGGCACATGTGACCTGCCTCCCACGCATGCTTTGCCTAAACCAATGGCGTGAATTTGCTAACAGCTTCAGAAGAGGGCTGAAGGCATCTCCTTTTAGCAGCTTTACTGGACCTAACGGCCTCTGTTCTGGAATCCTGGCAGCTTTTGTCAAATAGGCTAAGCCAAAGTTACTCTGGGAGAGAACTTGTAAAGATTTTACTATGGCCTTCGAAACAAAATTTTTTAAACCCATTTCCAACACATTCCTTTCGCGTCCAATGCACTGGAAACTCACATTGTTTACATCAGCGTGTCATCCATTCCTAAGAAATACGGTTTGCCATGATAGGGACCTTAATGTTATGGAAGAGGTGTGTTGTAACAATTTATTATGAGCAAGAGGGAAGGAATTTAAATGTATTCGTATTAAAGAATTTCGGTAAATAAGTAAATAATAAAATATTATATGTTCAGTTGAAATCCTCATTTTAAATTGTAACATAATGAATAAAGCAAGTGAATGGAACGAGATTTGATGAATTAAAACAATTTCTCGTAATATTTTAGTGTAACAAAAGAGAAGATACTGGCCGAAAGGACTCAGCACTGATTTTTTAATGATTTACAGGTGCTTCTAGAAGTGTGAAGGAGCTGGTTTTGTCTGGAAAATATTACTGTAATTGCTACATACTGGAACCCACATCAAAAATTTAAAATGCCATATCGACATAACAGAATACTCAACCCTCTGAAATTCGATCTATTTGAGCGACAAACATAGTAAATCAACTCAATGCCAAACGTTAACACAACATTTGCATTAGAGCTGGATTCAGTACATTTGAAAAAGAATAATGACAAAGGTACATCTTCTTACATCCTCTGTCTGTTATTTGTGGATATAGTTGCACATAGTTCCACAGGCTACGAAATGTTAACACAATTTCAATAAAATGCGGAATTCACTTAGCAAGTTAAAGAGCTGATGTACTATAAAACACGTGAAAATCTTACCTGCATTATCAAATTTTAAATTATAGAAGTACAAAATCTTTTCTTGCATACCACATTTCACTGAGAATAACAGAGGAACTTATAATTACCAGGCACATGCAGGTGGTTGATTTCCTTAGACTTCAAGGTGTTTATACTTTAACAGAATGTTTTTGAAATAAAGTAACAATGAAATAACAACTCATGAAAGATAGGTCGATTGGATTCCATATGAAGTAGCTCTTATTTTAAGATTAAAAGATGGTGCAAAGTAGATCTCATGGTAAGCACAATTCGTTTCAGAAGAACGGGGATTTCGAAATTAATCAAGAACACAGCACTGGAACGGAAGAACACGACAGATAGGGTGTATAAGGCAACAAATAGTGACGGTGGCCGATTTTAGGTGAAATAAAAAAATGTAGAGTGGAAATATTCTTGAGGATTAGTACTGCCATTTTCTACAGTGGTCCGGAATTAGCCCCTTCCACATATACAAGCTGGCTGCGCACAAACGTACATGGCAGAACGCTCCACTTCATTAATGATATGTCCTTTTGCAAAAATGGCATATTACAAGTCTAGCAGAGTCAGCCGGAATCCAGCTGAAAATGTCCGTCATACAGGGTCACCGTGAAATTTTGTTGAAACTTGATGTCGTTGACAACAGCGTCATATTAATGGGGAAAATTTGGAACCCATGGTCCGACACCTTACCCAACTATCTGTTTGATCAAACAGGGATTTAATGTACGTAATTAGCCTATAATGTAATCTCAAAATTTATAATAGCTGCTCACATTTAGACGCTTTGGATAACCCCAGAAACTTGCAGTAATTCAAAACATGACATATTGAAGTATTTGGCCATAACAAGTAAGAACGTCACAGGGAAAAATCACACCTGCATTAAAATTATTCATTCTTTTCTGATGGAGATATTGATAAACTGTCGCTGCCTTAGCTTGCATACATCACTGGAAATTGGCAATAGAGCCAAATAATAGTGAAAATCTCAGAGCATAATTTTGTATTATACGTGTTACAAACCTGCGAAGTGTACTAAGGGGGTGTATAAATAGGCAATCTTGTAAAGAGTTGTTTGTTTACGCTGTTGAAAGAAGTTGGCACACATTGGGAGACAAAATAACAATATATGGGAATGTAACACGCCAATATTCCCTAAGACCACCAGTTCATACTACTAATACACTGGGATGACCAAGTCAGATAAAGCGACATGGACATATAAAGACGGCAGTAGTATAGGGTACACAGGCCGGCCGGTGTAGCCGTGCGGTTCTAGGCGCTTCAGTCTGGAACCCCGAGACCGCTACGGTCGCAGGTTCGAATCCTGCCTCGGGGATGGGTGTGTGTGATGTCCTTAGGTTAGTTAGGTTTAAGTAGTTCTAAGTTCTAGGGGACTGATGACCACAGATGTTAAGTCCCATAGTGCTCAGAGCCATTTGAACCATAGCGTAAACAAGATACAGTGCATTGTCATTTGTACTCAGGTGATTCACGTGGAAACATTTTCGATGTGATTATATCTGCACAACGAGAATTAACAGGTTTTGAAAGCGAAATCGTAGTTGCCGCTAGATGCATGGGAAGTTACATTTCGTAAATCTTTAGGGAATTGAGTATTCTGAGATCTACAGCGTTATGGGTGTGTGTGGTATGCCAAATTTCAGGCATTAACTCTCACCATGAACAACGCAGTGGCCAACGACCTTCACTTAACTTCCGAAAAAATGGTTCAAATGGCTCTACGCACTATGGGACTTAACATCTGAAGTCATCAGTGCCCTAGACTTAGAACCACTTAAACCTAACTAACCTAGAGACATCACACACATCCAAGCCCAAGGCAGGATTCGAACCTGCGATCGTAGCAGCAGCGCGGTTCCGGACTGAACCACCTAGAACCGCTCGGGCACGACGGCTGGCTAACTTCCGAGAACAGTGGTGCTTTGTAGAGTTGTCAGTGCTAACAGAAAAGTAAAACTGTTCGAAATAACAGCAGAAATCAATGTTGGACGTACGATGAACGCAACTATTAGGACAGTGAGGCGAAATCTGGCGTTAATGGGCTACGGCGGCAGACGACCGATGCCAGTGTCCTTACTAGCAGCATAACATAGCATGCAGCTCCTCTTCTGGGCTCGTGATCATATCAGTTGGATCCTAGACGACTGGAGAACCGTGGCCTGGTCAGATGAGTGAACATTTCGGTTGCTGGTAGAGTTCGAGAGTTGCGTTGATCCGCGAAGCCGTGGGCCCTTGTTATCATCGAGGCACTGTGCAGGATGCTGGTGTCTACATAACGGTGTGGGCTGCGTTTACATAGGATAGACTTGATCCTCTGCTCCCACTGAACCGATCATTGGAGGGAAATGGTTATTTTCGGCAACTTGGACATCATTTGCAGCCATTCATGGACTTTATGTACAAAAGAAACGATGGATTTTTACGGATGACAATGTGCCCTCTCATTAGGTCACAATTGTTCACGAATTGTTTGAAGAACATTCTGCACAATTCGGGCAAATGATTGGCCACCCAGACCGACCGACGTGAATCCCATTGACCATTAATGGGAGGTAACCGAGACGCCAGTTCTAGCACAAAACCTGGCACCGCAAAGCTTTCGCATTTGTAGACGGCAATAGAGGCAGCGTAGTTCATGATTTCTGCAAGGGACTTACGATGATTTGTTGATTCAATTTCACGTCGAGCTCCTGCACTACGCCGGGCAAAAAGAGGTCCGATACGATATTAGAAGGCATCCCATAACTTTCGTCACCTTATTATAAATCAAAGCTACTACATTAATCATTCTCTTACGGAAAGAAACGTCATTAGTCAATATGGTCCAGAATTCAGTATCGCTCAAGTCCCTTTGGCAGACAGTCACCACAACAATTACTAATTCCAGTTAATTTAACGTGGTAAAATATGAAAATAGTAAAATGTGGAAATACGTCGGAAAGGTAAGACCTCGCCGCAATGCATTGTATATGTGCACAAGAGCTATTCCGCAGATTGACGCACAGAAAATATTTTTCACAACAGTGTCACTCAACAACAATGTTGTACACACTTCTTACAATAATCATTAACAGACTGTCTTCTATAACTTAAACTACAACTATAATCACTGAAGAACAAGACCAGAACAGCTTTCATTGGGTTGTAAACTAAAACTGAGAATCAGTTACAACCCTATTTTTTGATCTAAGGCAACAAAGTTAAAGAAAAGTATCTGTCTTCTCTGCTGCTCTTAGAGTTTACAAATTTCAGTCACCTGAAAACCTTCTTATTGCTTAAAATAAGCCACTCGGAAGCCTCAACCGGCATTATGCCTTTTACAAAACCGTACTTCAGGAAAGCACTAAATAAGTTATTGTCATGGAGAAACACAAGGTGAGTCTCTAGACAAGGTAACTTTAATCTATGCCCACAAGTCGGAAGACGTGAGACTTGATCTTACAGGTGAAACATTCAGTTGAAACTGCCACCAAAGATATATTCAGCGTGGGGTAGGGCGTGGGGGGGTGGGGGGGGTTGGAGGGGGGGGGAGATTTCCTCCAATACTGTCACACTCTATTGTCTCCATACTGCTGCCAAACTGATCGGCCAGCATCATGTATGTCGCATAACGATAGAACTCTGGGACGGACGCTAAGCGCACTTCTTGAATAAAGCAAAGTCATTGTCTCTCGCAGCAGACGTATGTTCATCCTTGTTCCGGTCGTAATCAGATTAATCGCGGCGATACAATAAGCCTGTCTTTGAACTGCAGTTGTCAAGCTATTCATTAGATTTGAAATTTCTGCTGGGTATCAAGTTCTGTCGTCATCTCTGTGCACCCCATTACCTCAGCTGGAAATTTTCCAAAAGTGCTGGCTCCACTTGCGTGTGCTCTATCGGTGTGAGAGGCATTGTGTCATCGTCCTCTCCCCACGTCACTGAATGTTGAACAGGACCATCATCTCCTCAGGCCACGGAATCGGTGGCCAGAATCCAGCTTGTGATGGGGGAGTGGGGGGCAGCACTTGTCTCTCATATCGGTATTTGGTCACACAGCTGCGGGTATATACTAAACTGCCTCAGCCTCATTATGTGTTCCCACCCTGCAGCCGGGTGTGGTTGCCTCGATGGGAGCATTGTCCTGGCTAGTGGAGTCCACGTTCTCCAGCAGCTCGTCCTTAACCAATTCTGAAGTTCCCCTGCGTCTCCACTTACAGTGGTTTCGGGATGATTGCTTTCCTGTGTGTCCTTTTGTGTCAGATGAAGACCGTGAGTCATGATGCTCCGTCACAAAGGCCGAAGTTGGCATCATCAGCGACTCTGTCTGCATCATCTTCAAGGACATCATCAAGGGCATCATCATCTGTCTACAGGAGCGGCTGTGATGAAGTGGAGTCCGCCTCACATAAAATGTGCTTTTCATCTTCCCACCACATCAGAAGATGCTGAGCTGGGTCATCAGGGAGTGTTGGTTGCGTTGTGAAGTGGTAGTAGACTTGAGGGTGACAACGTCAGACACAGGAAGCAGCATCTGCTGCGACGGCGGGTCGATGTCCGCCTGCAGTAAGTTCGCGACCCGGCGTTGGATGTATTCGGTTCGGGGGTACCCCTCCATCCTTCATCTGGAACAGGTTTTTGTTGTTGCTGCTGGTGTAGAGATATGAGGAAACAAGTCTCTGAAGTTCAGTTCGGACATGTGGACGCCATTCAGGACAGTATATGTCCGGAATTGTATCCATCGTTCTGCGACATAACTATGTGCCATGCTGTAGGGACGAAGAGCAGACTCGACGTCTTCCGCTGGTAGTTCAAAGGGATGTTTGAGTACCATGATTGTGCGGAGTCCTAAACGAGAGTAATTGATGTCCACAGTATTCACTCTGCAATCAGCATGGGAGAAGTCAAGGATCTGTTTCGTCTCCCGAAGGATCTGATCACATACAGTGTCACAGATGACATTTACATACGCTGATGATGTTAGCAGCCGGGATTTTGAGCTCTTCTCATAAAAATAATGACTTTTCTGGAGACTAGAAATCTCTGTAGGAATCAGCATGGGTTTCGAAAAAGACGGTCGTCTGAAACCCAGCTCGTGCTATTCGTCCACGAAACTCAGAGGACCATAGACACGGGTTCCTTGACTTCCGCAAGGCGTTCGATACAGTTCCCTACAGTCGTTTAATGAACAAAGTAAGAGCATATGGACTATCAGACCAGTTGTCTGATTGGATTGAAGAGTTCCTAGATAACAGAACGCAGCATGTCAATCTCAATGGAGAGAAGTCTTCCGAAGTAAGAGTGATTTCGGGTGTGACGCAGGGGAGTGTCGTAGGACCGTTGTTATTCACAATATACATAAATGACCTTGTGGATAACATTGGACGTTAACTGAGGCTTTTTGCGGATGATGCTGTGGTATATCGAGAGGTTGTAACAATGGAAAATTGTACTGAAATGCAGGAGGATCTGCAGCGAATTGACGCATGGTGCAGGGAATAGCAATTGTGTCTCAATGTAGACAAGTGTAATGTGCTGCGAATACATAGAAAGAAAGATCCCTTATCATTTAGCTACAATATAGCAGGTCAGCAAATGAAAGCAGTTAATTCCATAAATTATCTGGGAGTACGCATTAGGAGTGATTTATGATAGAATGATCAAATAAAGTTGATCGTCGGTAAAGCAGATGCCAGACTGAGATTCATTGGAAAAATCCAAAGGAAATGCAATCCGAAAACAAAGGAAGTAGGCTACAGTACGCTTATTCGCCCACTGCTTGAATACTGCTCAGCAGTGTGGGATCCGTACCAGATAGGGTTGATAGAAGAGATAGAGAGGATCTAACGGAGAGCAGCGCGCTTCGTTACAGAATCATTTAGTAATCACGAAAGCGTTACGGAGATGATAGATAAACTCCGGTGGAAGACTCTGCAGGAGAGACGCTCAGTAGCTCGGTACGGGCTTTTGGTAAAGTTTCGAGAACATACCTTCACCGAGGAGTCAAGCAGTATACTGCTCCCTCCTACGTATATCTCGCGAAGAGACCATGAGGATAAAATCAGAGAGATTAGAGCCCACACAGAGGCTACGAACAATACGAGACTGGAATAGAAGGGAGAACCGATAGAGGTACTCAAGGTACCCTCCGCCACACACCGTCAGGTGGCTTGCGGATTATGGATGTAGATGTAGATGTAGATGTTCGAGTGAGAGTGTTTTTCACCCTGCAAAATTGTTCCGGAACGTAAATTTTGAGCGTCGATTATCTGTATTGGTTTCCCTTCTCAGCTCTGTGTTTAAGCTGATGCGCCCGAAGCGGCCGAATACCAAGTAAACAACACGAAGGCTCTCTTTGTGGTGAGGCCACAAAGAACACATCAGCACCGCTGTGCTGCCAATGGCAAAGGAAGTGACATTCCATCGTGCTTATCAATAATACAGGTACTGCCATTTCAAATTTTTCTTCAATACCAGGCTCTTTAACTCTCAATAAATACTTCCTTCCTGGACGGTAATGTATGTAACATACGATTGCAGGTTGTGAAACATGGACGACGACATATTTAAGTTTAGATCTCGCCGTGATTCGTGCTTGCATGGCCAAAGCAGTGGAGTGCCACAGACGTCGTGTTAACGTTCGTGCCACGATAGCGTGGGCACGTTGTCGTTGTGGTTTACAGTTATATCCACACAGCTTACTTCCAACGACGCACCACGACATTTTCGGAACGTAAATCGATGCTGAAGTTCAGTTTTAAGACTGGGTGTGCCCAACCAAGAACACTGGAAACTGAACAGTTTATAAGAGATGACGTTCACATCAGTTATCATGAACAAGTAGGGACTCAGCTCTCCATCGTGAGTAGTGAGGTCTACATACCTGGAGGACAATGTAACTTGCGAAAGCGGCATTCAGTTCAGACATCTGGATGGACATATTGCCCCTGTGACAGTGAAACGGGCAGGTTTCGGCCAGACAACAGTCCATGTGTTTCAGCTGCTGTCTGAGGTTCCAGCAGAGACAGTGATCGAAGCACTGAGACCAAATGGAACTGTGATAAGTGTATAATGGGCACACTTTACTAAGTAACCAGTTCTGAATGGGGTGCGCCATAAGCAAAGACCTTACTAAAAATGTCCCACCCTATTTGAACATAGGCAGACGCCGCGACATCGTAATTTACGACGACCAGCCAAAGACCTGTTCAGGATGGCAAGAGGGGCATCCGAGATCAAACTGTGTACACTGCAGCCGGCCGCGGTTCTAGGCGCTTTAGTCCAGAACCGCGCAGCTGCTATGGTCGCAGGTTCGAATCCAGCCTTGGACATGGATGTGTTTTATGTCCTTAGATTAGTTAGGTTTCAGTAGTTGTACGTCTAGGGGACTGGTGACCTCAGATGTTATGTCCCATAGTGCTCAGAGCCATTTGAACCATTTTTTTTGTATACACCGCAACAGTGCTCTCATTGGCGTATGTGGGGGATCTTGGATCTGTACTGTCTCATCATCGATTGTCGCCAGAAGCGTCGTCGACCCTGAACATAATTTGATGTTGCAGCAGAGCACTATGGATGTCTGAGCACCACCTGGCACTTGCCTTCTAACACAAATGGGAAATCGGCCCATAGGAAAGGTTGGCCATCGAAGGGTTGGTGGCAGGAACCTACGATTTTGTCCCATTCGTTCTCAGATACTGACACTGATACCCGAAAACACAGGGCTCCAAAGCAATGGAATAAATTTGGCTGGGTCTATGAAATACCTGCATGTGATGTCAGAATACGAAAATCTCGACAGTGGCAATCATACTCAGCAGGAGCATATGATCGTCCATCCTGCTGATGCGACTGGATCAGGCGTGAATTCACAGGAGGCCTCTCGCAGCAGCATGCTTCTGGATGAGGGATAGCAGACGGATTCAGAAGGCTGTGGCGCCGTTTATCACGATGGCCAGTTTTATTTAGGAAATAACTCCCCTAATTTCCAGAATTGGCTGATCACTTGAAACTTTTGTGAAATATGTGTGAAACCTTCGTGTGGACAGACAGCCAACAACCCGCCTTCGATTCTCTGAAAATCCCATTGAGTAATCCTCCCATTCTGGCGGTCGCCGACTTTAACCATCTTTTTATAGTTCAGACCGATGCTCCCAACTCCGGGACTGGGATTGCTGCCAGCTCCTTCAGCAACAAGACAGGGAGCAGAGGCTTTTAGCCTATGTCTCGAGGTGCCTGTCTCCCAGCGAGAATAAACACTCCATTTACAAGTTGAAAGCACCATCTCTATGCGTTGGCGAAATTGAAGATTTACTTGGAACACTAGGAGTTCACCCTGGAAACGGAAAATAAGACAAAAAAATGGTTCAAATGGCTCTGAGCACTATGGGACTTGACAGCTGAGGTCATCAGTCCTCTAGATCGTAGAACTACTTACACATAACTAACGTAAGGACATCACACACACCCATGCCCCAGGCATTATTCGAACCTGCGACGGAAAATAAGCCACTTGGGTCTTTTCCTGTTCCTGTACAACAGTTCATAGAGCACTACGATGTGTGCATATTTCCGCCTTTCAGTTTAAAGTCAGCATATCAGGGGCTGTGATAACGTTGTTGCCGACTTCCTGAGCCGTATGTCTGAGAATTAGGAGAGGGTCCTCCCTTAAATGTGGACAACCTGGGAGAGATTTCTGTGAACACTCGACTTGCTGACATTCTCGTGCTGTTTGGCGACTTCACCCAGCAACAACAGCGCGACCGTAATCTAGGTCCCGTTAGGGAACAGTTGCAGCCTGAGAAAACTGTTCCCAGTTACGAGATACAGAAGGACATGTCTCTCCCCTGGCTCTCCTTGTATTCAAGAAACATAGTTAAACAGTGCTGAGTGTGTCAGATGGCCAAGGTAAAGGCGGTTGCTCCAATCCACCCAGAGGAAGGCGCAGCATGTCTTTATCGATTATGTCAATCACCTTCCCCACACCCAAAGCAGACTTTGTTTCATATTGGTCGCCGTCGTTTGTTTTACCCAGTTCAGCTGGCTGTTGCCCGTTAGTGGCACTAAGACAGGGCAAAGTATTAAGCACCTGTGTAGGATTTTTCCCTATTTGGGCCTTCTACAGTCGTTCTTAGTGGCAACGCTTCCAGACATTTCTAGAGAATTTTGGAATTTTTGCTTCCTGCTTCCGCTCTGGGGCTATACATGTACCACCACCTCATATTACCCCCAGCCTTCAGTTGCAGAGTACGTTGATCACAACCTAAAGTCTTCCTTAATCGCCTTCCGCCTTGAGACTCAAACTAGGTGTCAGCTTACCTTACCTTGGTTGAACCTGGCTTTTAACACCAGGCGCGAGACACACCGAGACACTCCTGCCTCTCTTATCTTGACTTATCCCCTCAATTCCCCGTTGGTCCATTCATGACCTCCTACGCAAAGACACTACTTCTCTGGAAATCTGAAATAATTGGAGCATGGCCAAAGACTACATCCAAAGCGCCCATAGAAGGGAGCATCGCAGTGTATCTGGGGCCGATGTCCGCGGTCCGGTCTTTGTTAGGAACATTTGGGGTAGAGGTCCTACAGGTAAAGTTTCCAGTGAACTCGCAACTCGTTTTGTAGGTCCCTATAGGGTGATAGAAGTTCCCACTCGAGTTAGGCTCAGGCTTACGGATGAGGATAATCTGAGCCAGGCTAAGCAGGCCATTGCTTTTAAAGTCTTTTCTGTCTCTTCCGTCCTCCACCCACCTGACCTCCCGCCCTGCGGTTTTGGCTTCGAGGGGTGTTGGGTGGCTGGGGCAGAATGAACCTTTGTGCAATCGATAGGTGGCGCCACAGTTCAAAATGGCTCTGAGCACTATGGGACTCAACTGCTGAGGTCGTTAGTCCCCTAGAACTTAGAGCTAGTTAAACCTAACTAACCTAAGGACATCACAAACATCCATGCCCGAGGCAGGATTCGAACCTGCGACCGTAGCGGTCTCGCGGTTCCAGACTGCAGCGCCTAGAACCGCACGGCCACTTCAGCCGGCTGTGAATAACAACGGTCCTACGACACTCCCCTGCGGCACATCCGAAATCACTCTTACTTCGGAAGACTTCTTTCCATTGAGAATGACATGCTGCGTTCTGTTATCTAGGAACTCTTCAATCCAATCAGACAACAGCGCCTTTAACCGCACGGCCACTTCGGCCGGCGGCGCCACAGTCTCTAGTAGAAGTGGGTGCAGTTCACGCAGAGGTCGGAGGTGCGAGGGCACTGACAGTGAGGCCAGGAAGGTGAAACAGTTCGCTCGAGGTGAGGAGGCGGAGTTGGAACCTAGAGGCGAGGCGAGTAGTGTGCCGGCAGTTCATCGCTGGTACGAGTTCGGCAGTTAACAGTCACAGGCTCTGAGTGTGCCAACGATACCAGGAAGAGACACTCAGGCGGGTTCCTGGATTACAAACCATTGTTACTTGGGTTGCGGCCGGTTGCAAACCTTTAGTACTGAGAGAAGGAGCGTGTTGTGTGCTTCAGCGATCGACCGGACATCGAGACGGACGGCCGACCGCTGCTGTGATGATGTGTGTCGGTTCCACGCTGTCTTTCCTGGATCGATGTACGGATATGTCCGGTGAGCTTCCGATTTGGTTTATTGGATGCGAGTGAGCCGAGCATTGGCAGCAACAAAGTGCCATTTCCTGTACCAGTACTGCGACTGTCAAGTTCGGTAGTTTTCTGGTTGTTTATACGGGGTTCACGCCCGGTTCTACACAGATTTCTGGTTATTGATCCATTCCGTTTCTGTCTCTAGGCAGAAAAGTTGGTTGTTCACTCCTATAAAGCTACTGAATTAATTTCTTTATTTAATGGTCGAGCCTGAGTGTCGGATTTGTAGCGTCATGCACTTATATGTTAAGTGGGCTCATTTCATGTGTTGAGTCCTGCCCTTACTATTACTGGCTCTTGTCTTATTGAGCGTTATACGGCCAAGTTATGTCTGCTGTTTGTCAGGGGTTCGATTAGCCAACCGAACACATTAGCTTGGGGTTTAGTGGGGTAACCACGTGCCGGTTACCTGTTCACCTCCCACCACAATTTGTGGTTGGCAGTCGTACCTCCTGCTCGGTAGTTGTATTACGAGCTGTGTTTAGGTTTTTGCCGCCTTACAAAAATGTTCAAATGTGTGTGAAATCTCATGGGACTTAACTGCTAAGGTCATCAGTCCCTAAGCTTACACACTACTTAACCTAAATTATCCTAAGGACAAACACACACAACCATGCCCGAGGGAGGACTCGAACCTCCGCCGGGATTAGCCGCACAGTCCACGACTGCAGCGCCTGAGACCGCTCGGCAAATCCCGCTCGGCGGAGCCTTACAAGAGTCGCAGATTTGACTCCGTTAACTGGCTGCAAAGTTATTTATTTGTTTCTCTTGTTGCTGCAATTTTGACGTGCGGCGGCGTTCGGTCTGTAGTAGAGGCCACGCCCAATTCCTGTACTTTATTCTGTATTTATTTGTTAATTATGCTAACATTTGTATTTATTTTTGGTGGAACTTGAGCAAAATCTGCCTGGTTGATACAGCAACGTCCGAAGTCGGAGGCAAGTCCGCGCTCGACGAACTGCCTCCCAGGTGCACCAATATCCCGTCCGAGTCCATTACGTCCTGACAAGACGTGGTTAAAAAACATGTCGATGTATTTATCTGTGTCTGAATCACTGTGCGCTTACTGCAGCTCTCCTTCAATTTTTTTTTATATTTCTAGGTCATACAAATTGTTTAAGTGTTGAATGGCTAATATGCCAATTGAGTAATTACTAGATTTATTTACTTAAACATGTTTATGCAAGTGTGACTTAGGCAAATGAATGGTTATTAACATTACTCATTGTATGCGCTGTTGGTTTTTGGACTGGCCAAACTTTACGACATTTAAGATCTTTTAAATTCATAAAAGTTCTCACTGACTATTCCGAATGTAATATTTAACATGACTTTTGTCTGGTTAATTCTCTTGTGCTCCTTGTGCACCTCTGCTATCCAGCGCTATGGTAATTTTCTTATGTGGTGCGTGTTTGCGGAGTCTGCTTCTGTTTTGGATGGTAAATCTTAAAGATTCACTGAGAAAAGATTTTTTAAATCTTTTGTTGTACTGTCACAGTTTTTGTTATTGTATTTAATCTGTTTGATATTAATCAATGTGGTACACTTTTATGATTGTAGATTATTCTGTCAATACCACTGGTGGTGTTTTTGCAATAGTTGTTTAATAAATCTAACATAGGGTGTTCTGTTAAAATAATGAGAAAATTCACAACACGAATGATGTTCAGTCTTCCTTTGGCCGTGTCCTTCCTATCACAGACAGCTTGATGCGGATATTGCTTTGCACTGTGTAAAACACATCGGTAACAGAAAAGTGTATATTAATTTCACTAGACACAGACAAAATGAAAAATTAAAAATGCGCACTTGTTTTTAAGTCTTGCGAGTTCGTGTCTTGAAAGAAAATAATGGGAATGAATGCTTCTGAACCGACAATGGACTCAGCTCATCTGCAAAGCAGTGGAACATTATTTACGAAAATTGTAGGAAAATTCGTAGTACAGTGTCCACCGAGCGATAAGAGACATCCAGGACAGACGTCTCCAAGACAGTCTTCACGTTATTTATTTGACGCCAAACGAAATACTCAAAAAAACAGAACTGTACACCAAAATTCTACAACAAAACCGCCTAATGAAAATTGCCTACTACTATCAAGTGACAGAGACCTATGCACCTCAAAAACTTTAGAAATACTAGACCTCTCCGCAAAGTACAAATAGGTATCAATGTCGGCCATGCTTCTCACGAAAATGTTCATCTTTACACCGACTTAAATCTTATTACACTATGGGAGCTAACCAATTAATCTCATTGACCCACAACAGTCTTATCCGTTGTTAGAGACGACTGAAAATGCTATACGTTTCCAATCATCAACAGAAATCACTGAAAAAAGGATAAGGGAGCAAATAGAAGCAGAATGGGAGCAGCAGATACAAATTACACGTTGGCAGTAGTGTTAGTTAATTCTCTACGAGCTATGTATTTCGTCATTATTCTCGATATTCTTCGTCAATCATTATTCTTTATACTGTTAAATTGGAATGTAACTTGCTTTTACATTATCCTTACCTTTATCATGATGTATCACGTAACCCTCGACTAACCTTACGTTCATCGTTGGGTTATAGCGTTAGATAGACCATTTAACACCGCTCACTCATGCCCTTGCTACCATCACTTAAAACAACTGATACAAAATCCTGACCTATACATAATTATCTCTAAGCACAGTAACCACAGTCCTCTTGCCTGGTCACAAATAACCTCAGTAAACATAATGTCATACAATTGCCGGCCGGAGAGGCCGAGCGGTTCTAGGCGCTTCAGTCTGAACCGCTACGGTCCCAGGTTCGAATCCTGCCTCGGGCATGGATGTGTGTGATGTCTGTAGGTTAGTTAGGTTTAAGTAGTTCTAGGGGACTGATTACCTCAGAAGTTAAGTCCCATAGTGCTCAGAGCCATTTGATCCATTTGAACCTCATACAAATCTTCATATCAGCAAAATTTCTCTGTCCTCTGGGGGCTAACAGCTGAAGTGTCATTATATACTCACATGAAAACTTTCAGGACCATAACAGACCAGTATGAGGTCAATTGTTATAACTCATATTATGGTACATCCCGTAACACATAACAGCTTCAAATGGTTCAAATGGCTCTGAGCACTATGGGACTCAACTGCTGAGGTCATTAGTCCCCTAGAACTCAGAACTAGTTAAACCTAACTAACCTAAGGACATCACAAACATCCATGCCCGAGGCAGGATTCGAACCTGCGACCGTAGTGGTCTTGCGGTTCCAGACTGCAGCGCCTTTAACCGCACGGCCACTTCGGCCGGCATAACAGCTTCGTGCACTGTGTTAACTAGTTAAGCAGTTACCACTTATGAAAAACATAGAGCAACACGGGGAAAGACAGCAAGATGAGCAGGGAAAATATAGAGGAATGAAGAAAGAAGAGAAAGAAAAGATAGGGGAAATTCATTCGTTTTGCGTTACGACCTGGACGGTCACAGCGTTCAAACGGTTTAGGAGGCAGCAGACACAACTCGTATAAGGACTTTATGGCGTTTGCAGGCTTCAAGCCGCCTGATCCGTCAGCCATCTGGCACACATAACGGCGATTGGAAAACTTTATGGTTTGTGGCTTAGACGTGCATTTCGCGTCTGTGCCTGGCCTTGCATTATAATGCAGTCCCATAAACGCTGAAGGAATTTTGGTGTGTAACGTAACCCATATTTGCAGATGAGAGCGCATTTTACTTTATTTCCAGATTTCCTATTTCACATATGTGAAGTGAATGTATCGGCGCTGAGTACCTACGGAGTAAGCAGTGAGCCGTAGGTTGTCTGGCTAGCAGAGGCTGTTAGCCATCTGGCGCTTTCAGAGGCATTGGGATGAAATGCAGATGCAGAAATTGCTCGTGACATCAGCAAAGAGATACGTAGGAAAAGTACATGTATTCTGGCGCGAATCAAGTAATCGTTATTAATAAATATTTACTAACAAAAGTTGCCTTCGGCGCTTCGACATTAAGAGGAGTGTATGGGTCATAAGTATTATCTTTCAGTAACTTAACAATGCCAGAAACGTTGATATTAATAAATAAATGAATAACTTTGGCATAGCCAAAGATGTACGATCCTATATGAACTACATAGATTGTACGCTCAAGTTACAGACTGAGCACCATAGTCAGCAGTCGTCGGTAGCATCCCTTTCGATCTAGTCATGCGGTAGACCACGCACTCGTACCGTTAAAAGTTAGTTTATAATCAGTGTGAACAAGCTCATTTTACAGTGTTTCCCAAATAAACGCACTTTAATCACATCCCGCGGAAAAATTACTTGCGCAAAGAAACTTCTTCCCGTTTCATGACGTAAAACATAGACAGTACTATTGCACTTTCAGAATCCGAAGTCGCTGCTATGGTTCTGCAGGAGAACGTAAAACTACGAGAGCATCTCAACGTAACAGGTGGGAAGAATTCCTGCGCGGCGGTCCACTGAGTCAGTTCAAGGACGGATAGGTTCAATTATCGGAAAACTCAGGTGGGAAAGCATGGCCAGTATTACTGTACTCCCCTTACACCACCACCTACGGACTCAGAGGCTATACTGAGACATTTCTGGCGTTTTAGTGCGAGTGGGGAGTTCTTGCAACAGCGACGTGTTATGGTGCTCTTGTTAGACCCGATTTTTTGTGCACCAGGAGTTTGCGCAGTCCCTAAAGCTCTCATATCTCTCCACAGCAAGATTCGCATTGTGGTATAGATAGCTACGATGCCACAGCGTAGGTACAAGTTCTTAGACTGGCACTACGACACCGGTACCGACGACAGAGCCCTCTAGCAGGCGCTGTGCAGCTCTACGAGCGCCGCTCCGGATTCTCCCCATTTGTTCGCGAGTTACGTTGAAATCAGTTGCGGTATTTTTACCTCACCTGCCACTACTCGCTTCCTACATTCGGCCTAACCTTCAGTTTACAGGAGCAGACCCACGCGCCGCCTTCAAGGCGGGATACAAAACCTATTACGCGGGAAACATCTTTGAGCGGGGCCCGATAGTGAAGATTAAAGGAGAGTAGAACACAACAGGAAAGGATCTCCGGCGGTACTCCGCAAGGATACCGCCCTACGACTGTGCCATTCCAGCACCAATCGAAGTGCTAGGTTTTTCAGGTGCCAGCCAACAAGCCAGCCAGCCAGCCAGCCAGCCAGCCGAGCAGCAGCAGCAGCAGCGGCGGTCCTGGTCCCGGCCAGCAGCAGCGGTCCCGGCCAGCCAGCCCAGCAGCAGCGGCGGCGGCAGCGGCCCCGGCCCAGTCCGCGGCAGCGGCAGCAGCAGCGGCAGCAGCTGGCATTCCTGCCACCCGTCGTCGCCGTCAGCGCCAGCGCCAGCAGGGTGGGAGTCTGGTCTTCGTCCGTCTTCGTCTTCCTCCGTCTCCGCCTCCGTCTCCGTCTTCGTCTTCGTCTTCATCTTCGTCTGTCCCCAGTTTTTGTCCTTTCTTTTTCGTCCTGTGCGTTTTTGTTTCCCCCTGTCGTCATGTCAGCCTCCACCACCACTACCACCAGTACCACCACAGACATAGTTTATACTTCCCCCTCCGCCGCCACCACCACCATAACATGGTGTGCCCAGTCCCACCCCCCTCTTTCCACGTGCCCGCAATGTAGGCAAGTGCACCTCCTCCGGCAGTGCCCTAACCTTCAATCCCCTCCCTCCTGCAATACCTGCAATCTCCCCAATCCCATCTACTCCCAAAAGTGTAAAGCCCGACCCTCTCTGACCACTCCTGAACTCACTGTCCCCGTCCGTCCTCTGGACGCCCCCACCCCTCACAGCAATTCCCAACGCCCATCCCCTACTGCTGAGGACATCATCAGATTCCTCACCATCGTCCTTCAGAATGCTCATCCTTTTCAGCGCCCCCTCACTCTCCAACAGATATTCCATTTTCCAGCTCAAAATGTACGCCACCTACTCCAACAACCAGGCCCATTTCACCTTCTCCCGTCTTGACATCGTTGTCTAAATCCCTGACATGGCATGACAGCACCGTATCTTTTTCAACAATATCCGCTCCCTTCCTGCCAACAAGAACCTCTTCCTGTGCACCCTTGCCACCCACTGCATGGATGCCTCCCTCCTCAATGAAACCTTCCTCCAACCCCACCACACCATCCACACTTCACCCTACCTCCTTCACCGCTCCAATAATCCCTTCCCGATTGCGCGTGGCAGAGTTGCCATTGGTCACCACCACCAGATCCTCGTTCGGCTCCAACCTCTCCTTCCCAACCCCACTGAAAACCTGATCCTTAGTCTCTTCTTCCCCGGCCTTACCGTTACCTGCGCCACCATCTATGTCCGCCCTAACGCCCCTATTTCTTCGACTTCCTCTCCCACATTGACCGTACCTTCTCCTCCTACGTGATTGCCACCGACCTCAACATCCATAGTCGTTCCGCTTCCCAGTTACGGCGGTGGCATCGGTTCCTCTCCTCCCTTCAAGGCGACCTCATCCCCATCCCCCAGCACACCCGTCCAGAATCCAACTCCACTCCCGATGTTATCCTCTCCTCCCCCAATCTCCTTGGCTGCATAACAGTGGATGTCCTGGAGCCTATTGGTAGCGACCATCTCCCTGTCCTCCTCACCGTTTCAGACGGTCGTCGCCCTCGCCCCGACCCTCGCCATGACCCTCCCCATAAGTATTCCAACTGGAATGCCTACCAGGATACCCTTTCCACCCAGGTCGATAGCCACCCCTTCACTTACCACCACCCTGACGATGTAACCCATGCCGCCTCCTTTCTCCAGCAGACCTTGTCTTAGGCCATGGAGGCCCACGTCCCTACTGTCGCCATCCACCCCTACCGTCCTACCTTACCCCCACAGGCCGTCCTCCTCCTCCGTGAATCCCGCCGTCTCTACCGTGCCTTCCTCTGCACGCGTGACCTGGACACACTACGACACCACCGGCAACTCCAGCGACACATTCGTAATTTGCTCGTGGCTAAGAAACGCCGGGACTGGCGACAGACATGCACCCGTTTAAATGCTACCCTACCTATCAACTCGTCCAAGTTCTGGCCAGCCTTCCGTCTTCTTACCAGAACTAAACCCTCCCCCTACTATATTCTTCTCCATGATGATCACCCCTTCCTTTACACCCTTAGTAAGGCCAATCACTTTGCCTCCTACCTCTACGATGTGTTTTCCATCTCTGATGATCCCCAGTTCGATTACTCCCTCTTCCTGGATGTCTGCGATCAAACTGACACCTCTGTCCCTCCCCTCGCACCTAGTTTCCAGTACTTGGACAAAATTGCACACACGGAACTCAATGCCCCTATCACTACACAGGATCTCATTACTACACTCCGCACAAAACGCAACGCCACTCCTGGTCACGATCATGTCACCTACCATCACCTTCGTGAAGCTCCTGTCGCTTTCCTCTCCACCCTGGCCAGGCTCTACAATGTAGTCCTGTCCACCAGTTACTACCCCGACCTGTGGAAAACCTCCCGTATCCTGATGTTCCTTAAACCTGGTAAACTGCCGTCCGCCGTCTCCTCCTACCTTCCCATCAGCCTTACCTCAGCCTTCAGCACAGTCCTGGAATCTATCCTCACCTGACGCATCCACCAGCATCTCCGCCAGCACCGCCTCCTTCCCGCTACCCAGTGTGGCTTTCGGCCGTCCTTCTCTTCCGACGACCTTCTCCTTCACCTCACTCATCTCCTTTCCAACCAGCTTAATTCCCGTCGCTCCGTGATCTTCCTCTCCCTGGACCTCGAACGTGCTTATGACTGCGTATGGCATTCCGGTCCCCTCTTGAAGCTCCAAATCTTCGCCCTTCCCATTAACTACGTCCATCTGATCGGCTCCTTTCTCTCCCACCGTCCTTCCTACGTCACCATCCATAACACGGATTCCTACACCTTTTTCCCCTCTGCCGGTGTGCCTCAAGGCTCCATCCTCACCCCCCTTCTGTACCTTTTGTACATGGCGGACATGCCGCCGCCGTCACCCCCCATCCACCTTCTCCAGTTTGCCGATGACACCGCCTTCCTTGCCATTGCTCCCACCCTGCAGCGCTCCCAACACCTTCTCCAATCCCATCTTGACCAGTTCACCGCTTGGTGTAACCAGTGGTTGCTCACGGTCAATCCCTCCAAAACCCAGGCGATCATTGTAGGTAAAACCACCCCTTCCTTCCGCCTCCTTGATTGCTATCTTACCATCTATGGCCATCCTATCGCCCTCACCCCCACCCTTAAGTACCTTGGCGTCACCCTCGACCATCGCCTCTCCTGGACTTCCCATCTCTGGACAATCCAAGCCAAGGCAAGCTCCCTACTCCGTCTCCTCAAGCTCCTTTCCGGCCGTACATGGGGTCTGCATCCCTCCACCATCCTCTACATCTATAAATCCCTCATCCGCCCTATCCTTTGTTACACCCATCCGGCCTGGATCTCTGACCCCCCCCCTACCTTTTATAAATCCCTACAAATCCTTGAATGCCATGCTCTCCGCCTCGCCTATCGCATCTGTCTCCCCTCCCCCATGCAGATCCTGTATGATCTCATCCCCTTCCCCCACCTGCTCCTTTTCCTTGCAAGGATATGGATCCTGTACACCTCCCACAAACTCGATCCTCCTCACCCACTTCTCCCACCCATCCTCTCCTACCCCCACCTGCTGCCGAGCCTGTATTCCCACGTCCCACCCAGTCTCCATCTCTCCACCCTCCTTACACTCTCCCAAGGTGGCTTCTGCCAGCTTCCACTCCCTGATGATGTCCTCCTCCCCTCCATCTATCCCTCCTATCAACTTTGATCCTGCCCCCCCCCACTTCCGGTGTCCTTTCCTTTAGGCACCCTCCCTCTCTTCTCTTCCCTTCCCTTCTCTTTCCTTTTCCCCTGTCACCTCCCTCAACCCCTCTTCCCCGGGCTTCCGCTCCCCCTTCGTCCCTCCCCCTATCTCCCCTGCCCATGGCATCTCTGCTCTCCCCTCTCCCTCTCCCACTCCCCTTCCTCCTCCTCCTCTCTTGGCAGGTCCCCGGACTCGCACACGCTCAGTGAACATTCGCGCGCCGGAGGTCATCGCCATCAGTGTCTCGTGTGTGTGCCTTGTTTCTGTTTAGTGTTTGTTCGCCGTCACGCCACCACTGTTCACGTGTACCGTCGCCATCATCCGTGTTATGTGCGCCGTGTCAACTAGTGTTAGTGATGTTTCTCGTCCAGCGTGAACGGCTCCATGTTTTTTGTTTTTTAGTGTCTACATTTTTTGCCCGCCGTTTTGATTGTATTCTCTGTGCCACCTATATGTATTACTTATTGTAAAACTCAAGGCTGAAGAGCGGCGTACTCTGCTGCTGACAGCCCACCTTGTGTAAGGTGATCAAAATCACAATAAAGAAAAAAAAAAAAAAAACAGGAAAATGACAACTGAAGGACTGTTTCTAACGGATTTTGCACGCCAAACACATCTTGCAAGTTGCAAATACTGGACGATAATCGAAAGCACTTAAAAAATACGTATAAAGGCTTATCCTTTTCGCAACTCGCCCCGTCAGAGCTTCAGGTCCTTCTTCGGGCATGGGAGTGTGTGTTGTCCTTAGCGTAAATTAGTTTAAGTTAGTTTAATTAGCGTGTAAGCCTAGCGACCGATGACCTAAGAAGTTTGGTCCCATAGAACTTTACCACAAGTTTCCAAAATTACTTTCGTCGCAACAATTACACATGAAATTAAATAAATGACAATGAAGTAAAGAGGTCGGTATGAACTCAAATAGTACAGCCGACACACATATTAAAAGAAAGGATTTAGAGAATTATCAGGTAAATTTGTTTTGTTATTCCGTTTTACTTTGAGTTTTGTTTCATGTTCATTCAACCATCTCAGTAAAGAAAAGACGATACGTCAGTGTATCGGAGACAATATTCATGTCAGTTGTAAGGACAACACAACCATGCCCGAGTGGAGAAAATCTCAGAGCTGGCCTGGAATCGATCCCGGGCCTTTCGGTTAGCAATCTGCCGCGCCGACTCCGCTGCAGGGGAGGCAGACATTCTAGGTAGAGATGCAATAACTAAGTAACAAACCAAACTTAATTCTACACAATATGCTTTTAATTACTGAGAGGGGTACAATTCAAGCAAGCAGCAGCACAAATGGTGTACAAAACCGCACTCTGAAACTGTGAGGTAAAACCTTTATCGAGAACTGAAGTTCGAGCCACAAGAAGCACTAGTCTTGAGCTCTCAATGCGGGAAACTTCCATGACATGAGTAGTCTGCTCTGAAGTCAGTACTTTCCGCTAATATGTCGGCGCTCAAAAGTAGCTGCGCAGCGTGGACAGGGGTGATCTACGACGGTGCGACGAGCGCGGAGGTTGACAAGTGCGGCTGTCGGCACGTACGCCTGCGATACGCACGTAGCAGGAATCATAAGGGCTGGCGCACACGACAGACCTTTCGTCGCGCAACTATTTCGCCTTTACCACAAACTCTGGACACTCAATTTTACAAAGGTGCGCACAAGGAGCGGCGCAACAGCGACGCAACTTTTCAGTTGGTCTAGCCCCGACAGGAAGGCGACGAAACTGTCTTTGTCCTGTATCCCCCGCCATAGGTTATCTGTATGTGCACACAAGGATGACATTTTAGTTGCCGATGCTCTGTTCTCTGAAGTTGGATACTTCGAAGTTTGCAAAATGACTGTCGTGATAGATGAAGACATCAGTGTAGAAGTAGAAAGGAGGCCCGTTTGATGGCAGGTCCTCGAAGTGCTACTATCTAGCTACATGATGTTAAACTCAAGCAGAAATAACTGAAGAATTTCTTTGGATAATATCTTACCTCCTTAGATACGAAAGTTAATTCCTTTTTTTTTAGTCTTTCAGACCTAAGCGGGTGCATTCAATACTTCCTTGCCGGCCTATGTGGCCGAGCGGTTCTAGGCGCTACAGTCTGGAACCGCGCGACCGCTACGGTCGCAGGTTCGAATCCTGCCTCGGGCATGGATGTGTGTGATGTCCTTAGGTTAGTTAGGTTTAAGTAGTTCTAAGTTCTAGGGGACTGATGGCCTCAGAAGTTAAGTCCCATAGTGCTCAGAGTCAAGTACTTCCTTTTCCGATCCTCCCTGTGTTGAATTACGTGAGAACAAACCACTGGGGTCTAAAAAAAATCGATCTAAACAAAATGCACTTGTCGACTTCACTACAAAAACCGGTGTAAATATGCCTAATCTCTAGCGGCTCAGTGTGTGCAAACTCTCAAACCCAGAAGCGACTGGAATGCAACAAAGACGAAATAGTTGCGAGACAAAAAGTATACCGTGTGCGCCCGCCCTAAAGAACACCACACACGAGCGACAGGTCGCAGCCATCCGTCGCATGTGATTTCCCCTGCAATCGGTCGGTCGCCTCTACACTCCGCATACGAGCGATCTGCCTAGCTAATGCTATCAGTATTACGAACGACACCGTGTCAAGAAGTTCTGCTATATGAAACTAACTCGCGGGTACTTGTAAAACATAAATTTGAAATAGACGAGAATAATATAAGTTATCAAACTTCTTTGAAACACTTGCTTGGGAACTCTAGGTTACTAGACAAATGTACTGTGCACAACTGTCCAGTGTGCCAATACCATCTGTTTCACGTTTATTAGTCCCCAATTGCGTTTTTCGTATTGACTAATTGCAAGTACTTAGGCCTTCACAATTTAGTCGGTGTGTCTATAGAGGCAATGTCAATAGCAGCACTGCTAATTACCGTAACTCTTGTTATAAATTGTATGAAGGAGAATTAGAATGTATAAAATGACAAGAGGCTTGAGAATAACTATGTTACACATTTGGCTTGAACATTTAAATTAAAATCTCTTCTTAACATTATACGAGGTACGTAGTGTGTCATTCTGTTTAGATCAAAAAATTATTTCCTAAACGATATAAAATCACAAAATGAAACCTATTCTTCACGACTATTGCTACATACTACCCGTCATTTCTGTAGCACATGCATCAAATTGCTAATCACTGGAAAATATGAAGGTGTGTTTTGTATTATTTCTTAATAAAAACTGATTCCACTTTACTTCTCAGTCTTCTCAGAGTAGTTGCTGGTCTCCGAATAACTGTAAATCACATAAAGTTCCTACTCTACTTGGGCAAAGCGTATCGAAACAAAAGTGCACAGTCGCGCTTGATAAATAGTGAGACAAGTTGCAGCCATATTGCTACACACCTCCGCTAACCAGCCAGGCAGCCATATTGCGTAAACGAATCGCATGTGATCCATGAGACTGCCTGGGATTCCAATGCGACCAGTGATCAGCGACCGATCGCTGCGATTTGCCCACACACGTGGGCCCTTAGGTTGCTGTCATAGTGGCACCGATATCGGTGAATTCTGCCTACTACCAACATCGGCCGAAGACCCCTGTATGAGCGCTGTCCCACCGTAGCCACTCTTATCGCCCGAATGTAGAGACTTTGGAAGCCCATCGGTGAAATTCAAATCAATTTTTCTGCTGTCAAATTGAGCGATGTTCTCACATATGAGCTGTGAGAAACTGACGTTTAATCCAAGAAATAATGAGTATCTGGCAACCTGAGAATAAAAATATCATAATCAGTATATAGTTCGGAATCTATCTACTAAAACAGCAGGTTTACTGGAAACGGTTCAAATGGCTCTGACAAGGGAACCTCCCCATCGCACCCCCGTCAGATTTAGTTATAAGTTGGCACAGTGGATAGGCCTTGATAAACTGAACACAGATCAATCGAGAAAAAAGGAAGAAGTTGTGTGGATCTATGAAAAAAATAAGCAAAATATACAAACTGAGTAGTCCATGTGCAAGATAGGCAACATCAAGGATAGTGTGAGCTCAGCAGCGCCGTGGTCACATGGTTAACGTGAGCAGCTGCGGAACAAGAAATCCTTGGTTCAAGTCTTCCCTCGAGTGAAAAGTCAATTTTTTTTATTTTCAGACTATTATCTGTCCGTCCGTCCGTCCGATGCGACGTAACTGCGTAGTATGGGGACACTACACCTAAACAAACATCGAAACACACATATTCCTGTCATGTGACGCACATGCCGTCACCAGTGTCGTATAGAATATATCGGACGTTTTTTCCTGTGGAGGTATTGATTGATCTATGACCTTGCGATCAAATGTTTTCGGTTCACATTGGAGAGGCACGTCCTTTCATCTACTAATCGCATGGTTTCTCGGTGCGGTCGCAAAACACAGACACTTAACTTATTACAGTGAACAGAGACGTCAATGAACTAACGGACAGATCATAACTTTGCGAAAATAAAGAAAGTAAAATTTTCACTCAAGGGAAGACTACAACCAAGGACCTCTCGTTCCGCAGCTGCTCACGCTAACCACGGGACCACGGCGCTGTTGAACTCATACTGTCCTTCTGTCCTTGATGTTGCCCATCTTGCGCATGGACTGCTCAGTTTGTATATCATGCTAATTTTTTCATAGTTCCACACAACTTCTTCCTGTTTTCTCGATTGATCTGTGTTCAGTTTTTCAAGGCCTATCCACTGTGCCAACTTATAACTAAATCTGAGGGGGGTGTGATGGGGTGGTTGCCTTGTGAGTACTATGGGACTTAACTGCAGTGGTCATCAGTCCCTAGAACTTAGAACTTCTTAAACCTCACCAACCTATGGGCATCACACACATCCATGCCCGAGGCAGGATTCGAACCAGCGACCGTAGCGGTCTAGTGGTTCCAGACTGTAGCGCCTAGAACCGCTCTGTCACTGCGGCCGGCTATTGGAAACCACAAGTATCCTAAATCTTTATCGGAAATTTTGGGTATGAAGTATAACCAAAAAAAAAACTTTGTTCAACTGAGAAGAATGCCATATGTTATGCTTAAAGTTACTGTAGTGTTTCTTTTTGGTGTTGTGGTAGTTGGACGTGGCTGTCTACAAATTATTATTACTGCTTATTGACGTATCTACACCAGTAGGGGTTCGATTCTGTTACATGAAGTGGTTGGCAAATGTGGTATTAAGTGCGTGCACTCTTCAATGCTTTACGTAATCGGAGTATCATATTTTAAGCTTTGTTTATCTTTCACACGTACGCTAAACGATACTCGTTGAACGTTAATTAACATATGCCGCCACAATTTCAGATCAATCCAGGAAAACGTGGTGTTTTTAATCTTGCTTTTCAGGATCACCACTAATGATGAGTGTGTACAGCTCGCGACTTATACGTGAAACACCTTCTGATACCGGAAGTTAATTTTCAGTACTTGTAGAGGTGTGATTCGAGCTCAGTTAAAAAATCCGATTGTCACATTGAAGATGTAGTTCTGTCACTAGTAGGAGTAGACTTCGGTATTTGCTATATGGCGATTACATCTTTCCAATATTCAAGCCTATACCACATTCTGAAAAGTAAAATTTTAAAATTTTGTTTCATATGCTGGATGTTATTTATGATGTCTAATAAAGGCTAATTTCATAGCTATTATCCTCACTTTAGCACCTCAAGTACTATGAAATGTTAAGTTTATTCTACACTGACATTTGAAGTTATGCATTGTGCAAGAGTCCTAAAGAGACACTAGATGATTTCGTTTGCTAAAATCTACACTGAATCTCAACTAATACTGTTACCAGAAACGTTGTTAGTTCCTTTCTAAAATCCACTGAGCAAGTATTTATAAGGCATTGAATTTGCCCGTACTAGAATCTGAATATCCTGCCACCACTGCATTAATTTTCACTGTTTTTAGACTAAGGTGGGCTGCTGTAAAACCACAAATCTATCTCTCATGAACTAAATAATTTTTCCTTATGCATGTATCACAATAGAAGCAGCATCTACTTTCACTACGTAACTTAACCATCATGTGGTCATAGCGTCATTGGCAAAACTTGTATACACAGAAGTCGCACATCCTACTGAGCCGTGCGTGGCTCGTGTTCACGCCATCACGCATTTTACACACTGTTTTTAACATATTTCCACCTCAATACGTTAATTTACATTACTACTACCACCGAGTTGCTTCCTGGCCTGACCGTGAGTGGTGTTGGCAGTGCTTATCGATATGTCCCCTTTCGTAGTATCTTTGCTCGACTGCTGTTACTTCCCGGTAGTTGTCTATCGTAAGTGGGTTGGTCGCAGTTCGGATAGGCAGTTCGTGTCGCGAGTTCCGGCCAGTCAGTTGGAACACGTCTGGAGCGCATTCCTGACCTGGCAGTCGGGAAGATGCAATGCGGCACTAGTGCAGTCGGGTTGGAGCAGCAGCAAGTTCTGCGTCGAGATGGCTCGCCCGACCACTGCCGCCACGCATCACTTGAGCCGGGCCGCGGTCTTACAAGGGGAGGCCGCCAATTGTGAAATTCAGATTCGATTCGTACTGCGCATAATGAAAGCTCATGCCCAAAGGTGCAATGTGGCAAAGCACCAAGATGCACTTCTCAGCCGTTGTCGAGAAAATCGACAGTTAAAATAAACCGTTGCGATGAAATTCTCTCTATGATTAAACGTACTCTACAGCGTCGTGGCGCAGCGGTAAACGCTCGGGTTCGTAATCCGAAGGTTGCCGGATCGAATCTCGCGCCATGCTGTTTTTTTTTATTATTAGTTTTTTGTAATTCAAGTATATATATATATATATATATATATATATATATATGTAAACTATTAATGAATTGCTTATGCATTTTGGTGAAGGCGGGTCGCTCTCCAATTGTACCGCCTCCATTTTTCCGTTTGTTTAACAGGGTGTACCAAAGCTCTCACGTCCGCACTGATTTTCGACGATGTTATAAGTTGCGCTAGGGGTCGCATCTACCTTCTTTAGAAGTTAGCAGGCAACTACACTGTTATAAGGCGGCTCGTTTCGGCCCATTCAGCATCTGTCCTTCAAGTGTAACGAGCGAGTAACGGAGTTTATATTTCATACCTGCCACAGCAAATTTGTGTTCGTGGTGTCTCTATTCTAATTCGAACGTTTGACTTACGCTATACGTATTCGTTCCGGAATATCGTTTCTACGTCTTCCGTTAACTATACGTGGATAACATTATGAACATAATTAATAACATTTGTGAAATACAACTTTGTTTGCAGAAAACATAACGATGTTCGAAGTCGCCAGTTTTTCCACGACAAACGACTTTCAACAACTTATTGTATGCATAATTGTTGCAACTGATTGCTGGGAATTATATATATATATTTGAATTGCAAAAAACAAATGCTAAAAAAAAATTGCATGGTGCGAGATTCGATCCGGCGACCTTCGGATTACGAACCCGAGCGCTTACCGCTGCGCCACAACGCTGTAGAAAATCATTAAACGTAGAGAGTATTTCACCGCAACGGTTTTCTTTTAACTGTCGATTTTCTCGACAACGGCTGAGAAGTGCATCTTGGTGCTTTGCCACAATACACCTCTGGCCATGAGCTTTTATTATGCGCAGTATGAATCGAATCTGAATTTCACAATTGGCGGCCTCTCCTTGTTAGTGGATCGTCGGTCGGTCGTCCAACCGGACGATGCGTTTGGGTTCGCCGATCGTTCATGAGTCGGCTGAGCGTGTGTGCATCGACTCCCGATTTGTCTTCGTGCGTGTAGTTACTGTTGCGTATCGTTCAGGTCGTTCATGTGTCTGTCAGGTTGTGTGTGCTGTTGGCGTTATTTCCTTTGACAAGTTACTTTAAATGTTGTCGGCATCCTGCCTCTTAGAGGTCCGTCGTCTCATCGGGCGACATGTAACTGGTTCTCCGAGCGCTTCTGGCCTCCTTCAGTTACCATGTTGTGGAACTTGGATCGCTCCTTTCCTAGTGCAGGGATGTCGTTTAGCCAGTGGGCGTGTTTGCTCTGCATGGTTGGGTCCGAGTCAGTATTTCCGCCGTCGTGTGTCTGGAAGTGAGTCGGGGACGCATCAGCAGTGCAGTCGCGACGGAGCAGCGATCGCGGACAGACCAGCAGGCACTCGGCCGGTTGGCGCCGACCAGGGAGGACATCTCCGTGCGGTGCAGTCGACGGGGTAAGCTGCCGGGGGCCCTGCGCAGTGTCGCGGCGTGTGTAGAGCTGTCCGATCGCTACGAGCTTCCTGGTGCACCGACCCACGATGTCAAAGTTGAGTGTGTAGCGTTTTGTGCTTGAGTCCTCATTGGTGGGAAGCAGGTCGCTGTGTCGGTCGGTCCGTGGCTGTCTCCTGGTTGGGTTCCGACGGATCAAGTATAGTTGGGCTTAGCACCTGTTTCACCTAAGTGAACGAGGGCAGACCGACCTCCCTGAAGGACTTCTGAGTGCCACCGGTGTTGTATTATCTGTTGTCAGCTATTTTAAATTTTAGGCTTATGGTTATTTGCTTTGTTTCTTAAAATTTTACTAAATTAATTGTTAATTTTTTTTTTCTTTCAAGCTCAAACACTGCGGCCTTCTGCCTTTAAGGATTATGGAACTCATTTTAAAATTTTTAAGTTTAATTGTTGCCCTCAGCCATTGGTATTGCACCATGCATATGTTGCTTCTTTAAATTATTTTATTGCTATCTCACCTGGATTTTTATCTTGTTGATTTTTAAGATTTCTTGTTGTTAAACATGCTGGCCTTCTGCCTTTAAGCCTCCATCATAATATATTCTGAAGTTTTGAAATTTGATTGTGGCCTGCAGATATTTGTGTTGCACCTACCATATGTTGCTTTTTGGGTTTTAATTATTTTATTGCTATCTTAATTGGATTTTCTTCTTGTTAAGGTTTCTTGTTGGAGGCCTTCAGCCGTGAAAGAGTTGCTAAATTATAATAAATGACGATTAGAAGGAAAAACTGACCTCAACTTTTGGCCCCTTTCCACAATCCCATTACATGTATTGCCCACAGGGTTTAGTGCGCGTATCACCTACCGCTGTTGCCTAAAAAACCATACTCGGAACAACTCGTTCGGGTGTGATCCTCAATGCAGTGCATAGTTGAAACTACATATTTTCGTAGTATACAGGGCTACTACAAATGATTGAAGCGATTTCATATATTCACTGTTCCTCCATTCATTGACATATGGTCACGACACACTACAGGTACGTAGAAAAACTCATAAAGTTTTGTTCGGCTGAAGCCGCACCTCAGGTTTCTGCCGCCAGAGCGTTCGAGAGCGCAGTGAGACAAAATGGCGGCAGGAGCCGAGAAAGCGTATGTCGTGTTTGAAATGCACTCACATCAGTCAGTCATAACAGTGCAACTACACTTCAGGACGAAGTTCAACAAAGATCCACCAACTGCTAACTCCATTCGGCGATGGTATGCGCAGTTTAAAGCTTCTGGATGCCTCTGTAAGGGGAAATCAACGGGTCGGCCTGCAGTGAGGGAAGAAACGGTTGAACGCGTGCGGGCAAGTTTCACGCGCAGCCCGCGGAAGTCGACGAATAAAGCAAGCAGGGAGCTAAACGTACCACAGCCGACGGTTTGGAAAATCTTACGGAAAAGGCTAAAGCAGAAGCCTTACCGCTTACAATTGCTACAAGCCCTGACACCCGATGACAAAGTCAAACGCTTTGAATTTTCGGCGCGGTTGCAACAGCTCATGGAAGAGGATGCGTTCAGTGCGAAACTTGTTTTCAGTGATGAAGCAACATTTTTTCTTAATGGTGAAGTGAACAGACACAATGTGCGAATCTGGGCGGCAGAGAATCCTCAGGCATTCGTGCAGCAAATTCGCAATTCACCAAAAGTAAACGTGTTTTGTGCAATCTCACGGTTTAAAGTTTACGGCCCCTTTTTCTTCTGCGGAAAAAACGTTACAGGACACGTGTATCTGGACATGCTGGAAAATTGGCTCATGCCACAACTGGAGACCGACAGCGCCGACTTTATCTTTCAAGAGGATGGTACTCCACCGCACTTCCATCATGATGTTCGGCATTTCTTAAACAGGAGATTGGAAAACCGATGGATCGGTCGTGGTGGAGATCATGATCCGCAATTCATGTCATGGCCTCCACGCTCTCCCGACTTAACCCCATGCGAATTCTTTCTGTGGGGTTATGTGAAAGATTCAGTGTTTAAACCTACTCTACCAAGAAACGTGCCTGAACTGCGAGCTCGCATCAACGATGCTTTCGAACTCATTGATGGGGACATGCTGCGCCGAGTCTGGGAGGAACTTGATTATTGGCTTGATGTCTGCCGAATCAGATATCGAATATTTTTGAATGCCTAAAGAACTTTTTGAGTTTTTGTATGTGGGTGCAAAGCTTTGTGAAAATATCTCAAATAATAAAGTTATTGTAGAGCTGTGAAATCGCTTCAATCATTTGTAATAACCCTGTACATTTATAAATATGAAACACATCAAGAATGGCATTTTAGGTTCACAGGTAGCGGCTCCTTCTAACGCTAATCGGTGGTAGGAGAAGGAAAATGTTGTCACAAAGTTATTGCATATTTATCTTTTGTAGCATGACATTTTCCGCTTCATCCCATATTCATAAAACTAGTCGCGAAATTCCAGTACCGGACGACAGATTTACAGTACTCGCCACGTTCTTTTCAAGACAGATGTTGCTTGTTTACGTGCATTCATTATCTTTTTAATAGCAAACGCCGTACTACAGCACTACAAGCAAAAAGGCGTCGCGGTATCCATCCCACCATTGGAGGTTAAAATCTAACCTACACTTCATACATACAATAGATTCTAACCTAACCTGCTTGACCCTACAACAAACTGACGATGGATATTGGACTCATTATGACCGAGCTGTCGGCCGATATTATCGGGCTGCCTCTGGTGGCGGCGTCTGACGATCATTGTCCGTACCTCTGAGAACGCTGTCGTAACGGAGACGGCAGCAGTGGGCAGCCCGTCGGCGGACTTGGGTGGCGCCTCTGGGCGTCGTCGTGGCTTGTGGGCCACGGAGAACGTAAGTAGCTCGCATCTTGTGCTTACTGAGCCACTGCCGCAGCAAGGAGGCATCAGGCATTTTCTCCCGACCCGTGCGCACAGACAACTTCGTGGCAGGTGAGGAGCAGATGTGCCGCCGACAGTCACCTGCGGCCAGCAGCAGCGCGCACGGGCCGCTGCTGTCAGCAAGTGTCGTGGCTTTGCGGGTTGGTGGTAGCGCTGTCTGGCCTCGCAATGTGCGAAGACAGGGGCCGGTCGGAAGCAAAGCGGACGCGCTACGGCACCGAGACTCGGCTCACTAGCGGAACAGCGGCGAATACTGGCGGGCTGCTACTAGTCAGACATGAACCGAAAGTTAATGGCCGCCCTGTGAGCCGAAAAGTGGGAACGGATCCCGCTTCTGACACCAATGTACAGGTTGTCGAGCGGTCAGGGCGTGGTAGCGGGAGTCCAGGGCTGATGTTGAGGGGTGTCCGCTGCGTCGTCCGAACCAGACAGGGCAAAACCACCACAGGCGCAAGACGCGAGCTGGCGCCAGTGCCATAGAGACTCGTCACTTGCGCTAGTTCCACCAGCGGCACTGAGGTTGAAGATATCGACTTCGCCTCGGTCAATTGCCGACCGAGTACAAACCACCAATGACTTTACGACAAAGGACAAAACCTGCTCGGAAGACAGAAGAGCAACTCTCGTCCATTTGGTTACAGATCATCGTCCAAGGCTGACTTAGACAGGGAACGTCGCTTGATGACCTCTTAGAAGTGAACAGACTGTTGTAAATTTCATTGCTATGTACCGTGAATTTTATCTACGATTATTTGCACTTAGTCATTGAGGGCCTTTTTTGTGTTATATTACACGCAGTGTTGGAGACTTCATTATTCAACAGGTCACAGAGATAAGAATAGCAGTTTAACTCATTTGTGTGACTTTGTTACTAATTTGTTGGAGTGTTGTAGAAGCTTCGTTCTCCTTTCCTGTTACCTTTCCCTGGGGCATAAAGTAGCTGTCTAACAGTGGCAGGGAGAAATTGTCTTAGACGTGTACTGCACCAGAAGTCGTTTCACGAACTCACAAACTCGGCCTACCGTATCAACCATGCCAACTCGGCCGCCACAGAGGTAGCGACGAGGCCTTTACAAAACTGGCGACGAGGGTTTACAGAAGGGACGTCCACAAAAACACACAATTTTTTAAAGATGCACCAAATCCACAAATTTGATGATACGGTATTGAAATTTTGTACCATGCTTTAACACATGTTTATCGCCAGCTACTTGGCTTATACACGTTTAACATTTTTATAGAATCTAAAATTTTATTTTCAAAAAATATCTAGATGGTAGGCAATTAAAATCCTGTAACTGCATCTGTCCGCGAAAACTCGCAATTGCATTAATTAGTAACTCCATATCAAAAAAGGATTTGAAAGTGCATGGATTTTCATAATTTTTAAGAAACTAGGCTTCTACTATATAAATACACATCTAGCAACTTACTGTATCACTTTAAACTATTTTTTAAGAAACTGTTTTGGCTTCACCTGCAAAATTAACCAAATTCGAGTTACGAGGTTTTCATTGCGTACTATCAACACATACCTTCTTCTCAGAAACTATTCAAGAGATTTATACAAAATTTCCTCTGCTTAATCTCTTTGCATATAGCGAGGCTCTGCAATAAGGTTTTTTGAGTATATCGAAAATGGGAATGTTAATAACCTCTGAATTACAATTCTGTAAGTATAAAAACTAAGCAAAACAAGAACCTAGCCTCACACCTCAGCTTATACTCAGAGTTTCAAAATTTGCTCTTGAGACAAAATGTATTGTGTTTATAGAAATAAGTAAACAAACTTTCATAATCATAGCCCTTATAGATTCTGAGAAAAAGGTGCATAAACTTTAAATAATATAATTTTATTGAAATTCAATTTAAAGTTCAAAGTGACGTTTTTTCATGTCTGATCTCTTCAGGAACCAGAAGGGCCCAAGATTTGTATTCGGGGTCCTGCTTCCTTTCAAGTGTTCGCTTGAGGTATCTAGTTTTCTTCCTTCTTTCCTTTGCCAGATCTTAACTTTTCAGCTGTAGAGAGGCACTGTAAATCTAATGTTCTCGAGGTTTTGAGTGAAAGTTCCTATCGTACATCCCATTCTCTCTAACACCTTCATCCTGTCTACGTTCCCATAATTAAATACAAGAACTACATTATAATCTGCAATTTTGGCAACTGCAGTGGATGAAAATGTGGTTTCTGGAATCGGTTTCCATATGAGTGAATTGGATTCTCGGTTTTGCCACTAACACACTTTTGTAGAAGTAGTAGATTATCTGCAAAACCTAATAATATAAATCACAGCCTTCTAGGTGCATACCCTGAAGGTTTGCTTGAACGTAATCCGCGGTGTCGTTGTTCACCGAGCTAGCACTGAAGCGTTGGGACAAGAAGTGGGCCTGGTAGGAAGGTCGCGCCACACTTTCAATTTTTTTCAGTCACTTTAGGTGCGATTTCCGCGTTAAAACATAGGGAACCTATTGTCAGTCAGTTCTACCAATAATTAAAATATAAATTGAAAACTGACATTTTCGGTCAATTTCATGAGCGTCCCTTCTTAAACGAGAGTACAGGAAATAATATTTTAGCCAGCAGGATACATGGGGCCGCCTAGCGTAAGAAGCTATCAAGTGAAAGTCCATACAGGAGGTCGGAAAAACTAAAGAAATTGGGCAAGGGAGTGATGGCGGTTCATGTTAAGTTCTGTTGGTTGCTGGTAATTTGGTGCGGAGTCACAAGCTCAGCCTCCCGAGAAAGACGTCTGTTCTTCTTGAGGTCTGGATCACAAAAGAGGGAAGCGACTGTGTTCTGCTCTCCAGAACACGTGACCTGCCTCCCAGGCAGAGTAGTGGCCAAGCGGGTGGCTTGGATCCGCTAGTAACTTCAGCAGAGGGCTGAAGGCGTCGGTTATCAGGAGCTTTAACTTGACCATACTTCTTCGGCTCTGAAAAGTCTGCTCCTTTGGTCACATAGGCAGAGCCGAAGTTGCTCTGGGAGAAGACTTGTAAATACTTGTCTGGGGACTACCAAGGAAAAGTTATTAAAGAAATTCCCCAAATATACCTTGACCGGCTGGCACTCTGTACAGTTGGCTGGGAGAAGAGTCGCCCACCTCATTTTCATCCCACGTGCAGAAGAGCTCCTTCACTATTAGTGTGTGAAATTTGTGTCTTAGGTGTATCTGTTGGGTGCAGCTGATTGTAACAGGTGTGGATCATGTTTGTATTGTTTGATGATGACGAAAGAGACAAGATAAAACCCGATGCTGGCTGATAGCTTGCATCTGTAGACTCTAGTGGGATCCCCATCTGACGGACGCATCGCAGTGTTACGTACCATTATTCAATGAGGGTGCCGGCCAAATATTGCTGACGAAAATTTTCTCTGAAGGCAGTATTGCAAATAGCTTCGAAGCGTCATCACAGAGGCTCCACCCTCGGCAAAACAAAAGACCCTACTGGCTCAAGCGTGTAGTTGTAATGGCATATTTCCCGAAGAATTTGTTCTGAAGCGTCTTCTGCACTGTGAAAGTAGCAATTATGAAAATTAAAAACTCTTTCTGGTAGTAGAAGAGGATTTTCATAGAACCAATAAATGACTTCACGTGATGAGACAAAACTAACTCTTAGTGGAAATTGCTGCCCTAGGGCATGAAGGTAGGCAAACTCATTTATGTGTGTGGTAGTTTTTCCCTAACTCTTCCGCCCTAGAGCAGTCTGGAGTCTAAACTGTTGTCGAAATTTCTGTCAAGTGCATTTAAACGTCCTGAATAGAGACGTTTGTCCGCAGCTCGTGGTCGTGCGGTAGCGTTCTCGCTTCCCACGCCCGGGTTCCCGGGTTCGATTCCCGGCGGGGTCAGGGATTTTCTCTGCCTCGTGATGACTGGGTGTTAGTTATGTTTAATTAGTTCTAAGTTCTAGGGGACTGATGACCATAGATGTTAAGTCCCATAGGGCTCAGAGCCATTTGAGCCAATAGAGACGTTTAGGTGGCACAGAGGATGGGGGGGGGGGGGGGGTTGGTCAACTTGAGTTGGGAATCTTAGAAGCTGCCTTTGCCATTTTATTCATGCACCTGTTAATGTAGCACACCCCCATGATCACGCCACAGGAGAGTGCAAAAGATGAGGACTGACAAAGCTCCGTCTGGTCAGGTTCGGCTTTCGTCGGATGGTTCTGAACAGTCCGTAGCGTATCCAGTCTGCACACCAGAACAAACGTACCAGTTGCGCTGCGTTCCAAAGGGGTGCGATCACGTTGAAAGGGGCTTTTGTCCCACGATGTCGTTAGAGAAAGGCTGAAACGTCCGAGGGTGTGAGCAGCGTCAAAGGTCGTTTAGAACGTCTTCCTTTTGCTCACCACACTGCGAACTGTCGACCGACAACGAAATGTGTGGCAATCAACGCCCCAGGGAAATGGGTGGTTCCATTGACGCCCTTCATGCCACTTACTGTGTCCTGCCCGCGTCGATTCTAAATGGCGGTGTTTTCATAAGAAAGCAGCAAGATTTTAATGCATGCTGTCACGTTTCTCACCGCCATCACAGATACGTCAAAAGATGGTGTGAAATGTTGGTATGAGGGCCTGTGGTGACCGTCTCATCGTGTTACATGTCCGCGGTGGCGTTGGGCAGAACTGTGGTAAAATCTGGCGCCAACATCACATCACAGCTCACATGAAATGAGCTTTGGCATTTTTTCGCAAGTGTCGACAATGTAGCAGTTGACAAGTTAGTGGTGTATCGATACGTCGATAATTTACCAATATGTATCGATAAATTCTAAATGAAATGTTCGATGTATAGAAACATCGATATCTAAACGGGAAAAATGAAGGCCTATATTTTGGTTTTATACTCTATTTTCTTCGCCATTTTCGGTAAGTATTTGAAATCGTTCTTTAAAATTTTAGCAGAATTGAATTTTGCTTTCACCGTCTGAATGAGACTTCTACTACTTGAGCTATCATCACTTCCAGTCTTTCTCTTTGGCTGTATGAAGCAAGTACATGTGGCACCACAAAGAAGTAGTCCAATTGCCCCAGGAGGGGGGACGGGGGGGGGGGGGGGGGTTAGCGGTGTGAATGGACTAACAAGATATCCAATATGAAGAAACAGAGATAAAAAGTTTTAACGCAACTCCTGTGCTATTTCTTTACATCGGCAGTCTTCAGAAACAACTGCTGAAACTGATGAACAAAAATCTAAAAGACGAGAGCCGGCGGTGGTGGCCGAGCGGTTCTAGGCTCATACGTCCGGAGCAGCGCGACTGATATGGTCGCAGGTTCAAATCCTGGCTCGGCCATGGATGTGAGTGATGTCCTTACGTTCAATTCCATAGTGCTCAGAGCCACTTGAACCATTATTAAAAGACGAGATTGGTCTTTGCGGTGGATGGAGATTTGTGAGGGGAAATGCAGACGTAATCGGTGCTCGGCGCTACCAGCAGAAACTGCAACTTCACCACGCAATTTTGACACTGTAACTGCTACGTCGCTTTGCAGAAATGAAAAAGCAGGAAGGTCGACATGAAGTTTTCCGTAGGAATCTGACATGTGACGAAACCCAACGATGGACACATCGGACACCTTTTATTGCGGCATTTACATGAGTTACAATTGTCAGCGTTCGCCACAGTGGATGAGTGATCAGCATGACGGATTGCGTCCTACGGGCCCGGGATCGATTCTCGGGTGGGTCGAGGATTATCTCCGCTTAGGGACTGGGTTTTGTGCTGTCTTCATCATCAGTTGACACCCAACTGGTGCGCAGGTCGCCCACTGTGGCGTCGAATGTAATAAGACCTGCACCAAGGCGGCCGGACCTGCCGCGCAAAGGGCCCCCCGACCAATGACGCAAAACGCTCATTTCCACCATTGTCAGCAAAATGGTTACCGCCAAGCGTGAAGGTGCATCGTTTTCGTTTCAGTTCCTGCTCAGAGGGGGACAGGCAGCTTGTTGATGTACCGAATATCTAATAAATAAATCAATACCTAAATATACAGCTCTAAATCCGGCAGTATATTTACAGTGTTCAGCCGGTATTTTGATATCCCTGTACGTCCATTTTATTTACGCCGGTGTATCTATATACCATTATATCGATATTTCTTTAATACCTATATATCGAACACCCGGTATTTTTAAAACCATCAACAGTTCTTGGCAAAACGTTGCTGTTTGAAGCGCAGGGGCGCCCGATGATGACGTTGCAAGCGGCCATGGTTTTGCATCGTTACAGAGGAGGGTTGTGGGCACATTTGAGCTAAATATGAATGTTATGTGTCGCAATGGGAGACAATTACGGGGTTTCCAAGATGTGATAGTATAATTTTGTTACACAATGTTGTAAAAAACACTTCTTGAGGGGACAAGCAACGGTAGTATCGTGAAAATTCGGTAAGCGTAACTCCTCTGGTCCAATTGAACTGATCATTGACAGGATATGGTGAAATTCGCCTACTTGGAGATCATTTGCAACCAAACAACGGCGCAGTTTTATGGACGGAATGATTTGGTCACTCACAACACCCGACTTGAATCATGGGACATTTATGGGACATATCGAGATATCAGATCGTGCACGGAATCATATACCGGCAACTCTTTCCCGATTATGGACGGCTGTAGAGGCAGCATTGCTCAACATGTCTGCAGAGGACTTCCAACGATTTGTTGAATCCATGCTTCGTCGACTTGCTGCACTATAACGGGCAAAAGGAGGTCCGATACAATATTAAGAGGCGTCGCATAACTTGTCAACAGAGTGCTGGTCGGTGCGAGAGGAACAGCTCTCTCTATACGAGTTTTTAACTGCAGAAAATGTAACTCCAATTGAAATCGGTAGAAAAATGAAAGCTGGGTATAGTGGCGATTCTGTGGACATGAGCCAAGTGCGACGTTGGGTAATCCGCGCTTCTAAGTGAATGAATCGGTGGTGCTAACCTCAACATGCGTGACAGAGCGTTCGACAACCTCATCGCAGTCGGATTGATGAACTGATTGCGAGGTGTCGGCGTGGGGAAGGGTTGGTACCTCTTTAATTCAGACGAATTTTGCATGAGAACCAGACGTGCACTCGACCCCCTTCTTATCTACCACCTAATTAATTATGCTCATGACGGTAACGGAAGCAAATAATGGTCGACCCTGCTAGTTGGTAAAATAAGGAGTGCACACTCCCAATAACACAGGCCACTTGGGGAAGTAACCCAACATGCATAGGAATCAAGTGAAAAGTATTTTTGTGCTATCAGTACAAATACAGGGCTATTACAAATGATTGAAGCGATTTCATAAATTCACTGTAGCTCCATTCATTGACATATGGTCACGACACACTACAGATACGTAGAAAAAATTATAAAGTTTTGTTCGGCTGAAGCCGCACTTCAGGTTTCTGCCGCCAGAGCGCTCGAGAGCGCAGTGAAACAAAATGGCGACAGGAGCCGAGAAAGCGTATGTCGTGCTTGAAATGCACTCACATTAGTCAGTCATAACAGTGCAACGACACTTCAGGACGAAGTTCAACAAAGATCCACCAACTGCTAACCCCATTCGGCGATGGTATGCGCAGTTTAAAGCTTCTGGATGCCACTGTAAGAGGAAATCAACGGGTCGGCCTGCAGTGAGCGAAGAAACGGTTGAACGCGTGCGGGCAAGTTTCACGCGTAGCCCGCGGAAGTCGACGAATAAAGCAAGCAGGGAGCTAAACGTACCACAGCCGACGGTTTGGAAAATCTTACGGAAAAGGCTAAAGCAGACGCCTTACCGTTTACAATTGCTACAAGCCCTGACACCCGATGACAAAGTCAAACGCTTTGAATTTTCGGCGCGGTTGCAACAGCTCATGGAAGAGGATGCGTTCAGTGCGAAATTGTTTTCAGTGATGAAGCAACATTTTTTCTTAATGGTGAAGTGAACAGACACAATGTGCGAATCTGGGCGGTAGAGAATCCTCACGCATTCGTGCAGCAAATTCGCAATTCACCAAAAGTTAACGTGTTTTATGCAATCTCACGGTTTAAAGTTTACGGCCCCTTTTTCTTCTGCGAAAAAAACGTTACAGGACACGTGTATCTGGACATGCTGGAAAATTGGCTCATGCCACAACTGGAGACCGACAGCGGCGACTTCATCTTTCAACAGGATGGTGCTCCACCACACTTCCATAATGATGTTCGGCATTTCTTAAACAGGAGATTGGAAAACCGATGGATCGGTCGTGGTGGAGATCATGATCAGCAATTCATGTCATCGCCTCCACGCTCTCCCGACTTAACCCCATGCGATTTCTTTCTGTGGGGTTATGTGAAAGATTCAGTGTTTAAAGCTCCTCTACCAAGAAACGTGCCAGAACTGCGAGCTCGCATCAACGATGCTTTCGAACTCATTGATGGGGACATGCTGCGCCGAGTGTGGGAGGATCTTGATTATCGGGTTGATGTCTGCCGAATCACTAAAGGGGCACATATCGAACATTTGTGAATGCCTAAAAAAACTTTTTGAGTTTTTGTATGTGTGTGCATTGCATTGTGAAAATATCTCAAATAATAAAGTTATTGTAGAGCTGCGAAATCGCTTCAATCATTTGTAATAACCCTGTACTCTTATTACAATAACGTTATTCGGTCTGTTACCACAGTCCAATGACACAGAACATTAATAAAACTGATGAAAGTGAGAGGCGACATGCAAATGAGGACATGGAACCTCTTATGATCACAGAATGTCGTCGCATAACAAAGACTTTGTGGTCGGTTGAGTGTGGTATAACACAAGAGAGTATGCGGGTCATCATTGCAGAACTTCGGTACATAAAAGTGTGTACATTGTGCGTGCCTCGAATGCTCACTCCTGACCTAGTAGATAGTGTCGGAAGTCCCATGCGGCTTTTCGCGGATGAGGCTGTAGTATACAGAGAAGTTGCAGCATTAGAAAATTGTCGCGAAATGCAGGAAGATCTGCAGCGGATAGGCACTTGGTGCAGGGAGTGGCAACTGGCCCTTAACATAGACAAATGTAATGTATTGCGAATACATAGAAAGAAGGATCCTTTATTGTATGATTATATGATAGCGGAACAAACACTGGTAGCAGTTACTTCTGTAAAATATCTGGGAGTATGCGTGCGGAACGATTTGAAGTGGAATGATCATATAAAATTAATTGTCGGTAAGGCGGGTACCAAGTTGAGATTCATTGGGAGAGTCCTTAGAAAATGTAGCCCATCAACAAAGGAGGTGGCTTACAAAACACTCGTTCGACCTATACTTGAGTATTGCTCATCAGTGTGGGATCCGTACCAGATCGGTCTGACGGAGGAGATAGAGAAGATCCAAAGAAGAGCGGCGCGTTTCGTCACAGGGTTATTTGGTAACCGTGATAGCGTTACGGAGATGTTTAATAAACTCAAGTGGCAGACTCTGCAAGAGAGGCGCTCTGCATCGCGGTGTAGCTTGCTCGCCAGGTTTCGAGAGGGTGCGTTTCTGGATGAGGTATCGAATATATTGCTTCCCCCTACTTATACCTCCCGAGGAGATCACGAATGTAAAATTAGAGAGATTAGAGCGCGCACGGAGGCTTTCAGACAGTCGTTCTTCCCGCGAACCATACGCGACTGGAACAGGAAAGGGAGGTAATGACAGTGGCACGTAAAGTGCCCTCCGCCACACAACGTTGGGTGGCTTGCGGAGTATAAATGTAGATGTAGATGTAGAAGTGAAATAGAGGAGATTGAGCATATGTAAGGAATTTACCTTTCGCTTTGAGTGTTCCATCCGCAGGCAAAATCATGGTCACAGTAGTTTTCGAATATTCAAGGTTCGGTGCATTTGGAATTCTTATCCAAAGCACTGCTAGGTTCTCAGGAAAAAGAAAGTACGAAATCGAAGAGTTCGTCAGCATGTGAAGCACCATCTCCTTCAGCATAACAATACCAGATCGCACACGAGCGCTGCGACCTCTTCAATAATGCGACGCCTTGGGCTCACTGTCATCGATCATTCTCCTTAAACTTCTGACTCGGTCCCATCAGATTTTCATGTGTTTGAAAAAGCTAAAGAAGGCCTTCGAATGCTTCACTTTGATGGTGATGAAGCGGTGAAAGCAGAGGTGACGTTATGATTCTGTTAACAAAGAGTCAATGCGTACAGTAACGTTATCAACAAAATGGTCTGTCATTGGGAGAAATATGGACGTCGCCTGGGTGACTGTGTTGACAAGAAAATATGTAGATATGAAGAGTAATGATGTAGAATGTTAATATGCTTTGTTTTATTTCAAATTTTGTAAGAGATTTCATATAACATTTCGAAATCATTACCTTTAAGAACGGCCTGGTATTTTTAGTGGTATCGCTGCAGGTGCCGTGCGGGTGAAATGGGCCAATACTCATCAAGATGTTCTACTTTGATCAGAGCTGAGGGAACGATATTCTAGTGTGTTTTCCGGAGCCCATATTATGTAGTATGCGTCGGGTGTCTCTTTCTCTAGCGTCACTCTTTTGTCACTGATAATATATTATTCTGTCTTAATGATTACGGAGGCGACTTTTACATCAAATACCTATAGTCACTTAGATACAAATGCCAATCAAATATACTGTAGTCAAATCAAGAAGAAAAATACACTGGTATTGGCATGGTGTTTCAGGGGTGAACAAAGACATCAGTCCAATCAAGATCACGATCTCAGGTATTTTGCAATTGGGAAACTAACTAGGACGTGGAGAGTTGCGAGAGAGAGAGAGAGAGAGAGAGAGAGAGAGAGAGAGAGAGAAAGGGGGGGGGGGGGGGGAATGATGTCAATGAAAAGCGACTGTTGCAGTTGACGGCTCATTACCTAGCTGTGGTTGGATGTATGCTACACATCAAATGTATCCGGCCACCCTTTATGTAAAGCGTATTTAATAACTAGAGGTTACGAGAGGTGGACTCGACAATACAAAAGGACGTGGGGAGTACTGTGTTGTCAGCAAACAAGCACCTGCAGCACAATGCTTCGATCGGGAGAGTTCAGTCACTTCAAAACAATCACTGGTGGTTACTTGGGTAGGAAATCCATCAGTGACATTTCAACCCTTTTAAAGATGCCAAACTCGTCTGCCGGTAAGGCGACTGTGAAGTCAAAGGGCGAAGGACGAACCGTAGTTAACCAAAACAAAGCAGACCTGATGTACTACCGACAGGGGCCGCAGTGCATTGCGGAGAATGGTTGTAAAATGTTGCGTGAAATCAGCGGAAGGAGTCACTGGAAAATTCCAAAGTAGTACCATTAAGTCCGGGAAACACAATTATTGGAGGTAGGCAGTTAAATGAATGGAATACAGTGCTCTAGCAGCTCCTTATAAAGCTCACATTTATGTAGTCAGTTCTAAGTTACATACTCTGTGACATTTAAGTGGGTGGGTTTTGGTTTGGCGAATGGCTGGAGAACCTTACCTGCCATCATGTGCAGTGACAGTAGTGAAGACCAGACGAGAGAATGTTACTTTGTGGGGCCTTTTCTCGTGGTGATCTGTGGTGCTCTTATTGGTCTTAGGAAAACATTAAATATAGAAGAATATGAGTACCTTTCACAGCATTGTGTACTCCGTACAGTGGAGGAACTGTTCGAGGGTGATGATTCTGTTAGTTTGACTAGGTACTCTGTCTTAGGGAAACATCTTTGAGGAAATGTTTGGCTGTCAGTAAAATTCTTGCAAAGGACTGGATGCTCAAAGGCCATGTCTTTACGGAATGGATCAACTTTGGGATGAGCTAGAACGTCGACTTCGCTCACGACACGTTTAAAAAGAGAGTGTGCGTACGATAAACCTCTTTCCTCAAAAACATTTATCTTCTTCATACCTCCTCTGTCTTACCACAGATTATGTGTCACTGATCTCACTTGTACTAAGATTGCAGTATACGCAAGGTGCCTATTTGCTTCCACCACCCTGAGTGGAATGCATGCGTCCTAATAAATGTTCACCAACGTGCCATCTTTTACAGTTGTTGTCCCCCGCGCAGAAAACGTAGGTCGCGAATCCGTAATCCTGAGGCTGTAAGAATCTCTTAGAGAGTAGGTGATGGTTCAGAAATAATTAATTTCCAATAACTTTGTTTATATGGAATGCCAATCGTTTTTTATTAGCAGAACACGAGAAACTGCACAATTACATTCCATTTAGAGTCACAAATGATTTATATTCTTCAACTAATTGATAAACTGCGTATTTCCGTAGTTAGCATCACACTCTCCTCAAGTACGTATCAGTCTTCCGACACTGACGAATCAGTTCTGGTCTTTGCTAGGTAAGTCTTAACTGATATTAACTGATACCGCGGAAGACAACATCTCCGACATCCGAGACTGCCAAACCAGCTCTACTAACTTACCATAGATTACCAACAAAGACTGAACTAACATCATCCGCGGCAGACAACATCTCTGTCCTCCGAAACTGCCGAATGACCTCTGATCTTTCAGCTGAACGACTTCGCCCGCCATCCAAGTTAGGTGCCATCTGAAGATCACCGAAGTGCTGCGTCTCCATTTTCGTTTAGCGGTTGCTTTTATTCTGCTGTTGATTAATACCTGTGAAACAACTGAAGCATAGTAGGCTATTGAGAGATGCTTTACTTTGAATCTGCGGTAAATATGCAGTTATTTTATCTAACATTAATAATAGAAATTTCGGCGCACAACTTCCGAACGCAGCAGCCAATCATGGAGAAGGACCACAACTTAGGCGGTCTTTCTCACGATACCCGTTCCGAACAAACCGCCAATCCGTCAGTCATCGGTACCTCAAACCTTATTACGTCAACTCGCAACTGCTTTCGTCTCAACTACTCTAAAAAGAGCTTCCTGTAGCCAAGTATGATTACTGCAAAGCAAGAAATACTACACGCTCTATACTCCAACATCTTCCATCACTACCTTCTCTCTTCTCTGCCTTGAGGAAGAATGTCCGGCCACTCCTCGACAGAAAGAATCCACAGCGGAGTTGAGGCCCTCATAGAGGAGAGGCATAGACACACCACATATTAATGGCTATGAGCCGTGGTACAATTTGCTCTTTCGAAGAGCGCGCCGCAGCGCGTAGTGTAAAGCAGTCGCCCTCCGTTTCTGGTGGTGGCCCCGCTGTGGTTATCGCAGCTTTGGTGCCTCCCTCTGGTGGGGAAGGGGAAATGTTGCCCGTTCACGTACATTTAAGGGGCGCTATGAGCTCGCCAGTCGGTGAGTCTGACAGTAGGGCGTGTCTCGTCGGTTGGTCAGCCGGGTCAGTGTGAGGCAGTCAGTGTCTGTCTGTCGTCCGGAGTGCTAGTATGTGTTAGGCCGCCAGTCTGCTCGAGTTTGTTCAGGCAATGGTCATTGGCGGTTGTCCGTCATGAGCGTCGGTGCATGTGAGGTCGCCTCGTCAGTCCAGTGGGCCGCGCCGTATAGCGAGGGGTAGTGGCTTCGCGGCCGACGCGAGAGCAACAGGAGTCAACCCACGACATCGGTCTGTCCGGCGCGAGCTGCGACGCCGTGAGACGGGAGATCGGCGCGCCATCCTGCGTCGGTTGAAGCGGCTGGCAGCGGACGGATCGGGAGAGCGTTTTGGGCGTGCTGCGCCAGGTCTTCGCCAGACATCCCAGTTTATTAGAAGTTAAGCGGTGGTGGTGGTGGTTAGTGTTTAACGTCCCTTCGACAACGAGGTCATTAGAGACGGAGCGCAAGCTCGGGTTAGGGAAGGATTGGGAAGGAAATTGGCCGTGCCCTTTCAAAGGAACCATCACGGCATTTGCCTGAAACGATGTAGGGAAATCACGGAAAACCTAAATCATGATGGTTGGAGACGGGATTGAACCGTCGTCCTCCCGAATGCGAGTCCAGTGTGAAGTTAAGTGATTCGTGATATGTTGTTTTATTTAAATGTTAAATTCCACTTGTTTTGTTGGTCAGTCTCTCGTCCCCAGCTTGCTGATCTCTCTACCGTCGGCATTTTTTAGGCAGTTAGTGTCTGTCTGTCTGTCTGTCTGTCTGTCGGTCTGCCGTGCATTATCGAATTCGGTGTTAACGAATTTATTGCTTAAGGTGTAAAGGCCGAACTGAAATGTGTTATAAACTTGCCTATCATCTTGAGAGGCGTTATATGTGTAATGTAGAGCATGTACATTTTATGTAAGACTGCATTTCATGGGTTTTATTTAAATAGTCATTTTAGTATATAAAGTTGCTACCCTTCCACCGTAAGAGTTTTCCTTTAAAAACAAAAAATGGTTCAAATGGCTCTGAGCACTATGGGAATTAACATCTTAGGTCATCAGTCCCCTAGAACTTAGAACTACTTAAACCTAACTAACCTAAGAACATCACACACATCCAAGCCCGAGGCAGGATTCGAACCTGCGACCGTAGCAGTCCCGCGGTTCCGGACTGCAGCGCCTAGAACCGAAAGACCACCACGGCCGGCTTTAAAAACAAGTTGCACTTTCACTGGCAAGTAATGTTTTTATTTTAATGTGAGTGTTTTGTACCATTTCCATCCCTCCTACGGGGTGCATAGTTTATGTGTTTGTGTGGGTTGTTAAAAATGTTTAGTTTAAAGTAATCTGGTGTGTTGCAGATTTGCACCCGTGTAGACTTTCAGAGGTTGTTGTGAGCGGTCGTAACTACGGCAGTGTTAAAAGGGAGCGGCAAGCTTCTCAGGCCGAAAGGTCAGAGTCACAAAATGTTCTTTCTGCCTCTGAATAATTTGTGACTTGAAATTTTGAGGGTATTGTCTGATTATTAATTTTAAATCCGTTTTTTTTTAAAAGAAAGGGTTTTTAGGAATAAAATTTCCATTCGTTGAAAGAAATTTGTTTTGATCAGTTACCCACTGGCAACTTCTTCCACGTTCACATAGTGTGATTAAATGTGTTAGTGTTCTTGATGAATCGCTAGTAAATAAAGTAAATTCTTTAAGAAAAGATTTTCAAGGAGTAAATTCACGGTTCAGCCCACTATTTTGTTAATGAGAAAATATTTTTGATCAGATGGTGTATGTCGTACATGCTTTTCAGTGTGAGCGGACTAGGTGAAATGACGCCATCGGCTGCAGACACTGAGGATCAGCCTCTTCCGAGAGATGGTGAGGAGGTGAGGTGAAGCAAGTCATACGGCCACGTTCATTTCCCTTACGTAATCTGTGGTCTCCCTACATTTATTGATAGTCGCGAGTCGAATGTCACGGTACGCTCTAGCGCTGCCCGTGTGCGGTGTAAATGAAACGCACGCCGCGCGCCGCTGCGGCATTGCGGGAATGCGCGTCTGATCTCTCGCTTCCGCGGGATGCGAGCACGAGCAGCGCCGCGCCGTGCCACGCGGTGGACATTCGATAGTGGCGACTGCGCCTCTTGTTTGCTGCAAACGGACCGCAGGATCCGCCAGTCGGCTCTGCGCTGCCCGCGGGAGCAGGCGGGGAAACAGGTCGGAAAATGCGAGCGCCATGCGCCCAACACACCACACCACACTAAGCCGCCAGCACAGGCGGCGTGGCGGGAAGCCGACCCACATACCAGGGCAGGGGTCGGCCGCAATTGACCGGGGACCACGCAGGCAGGCACCTGTCAGGCGACAGACGACGTCTGCACGCAGCGGCGGTCGTCACCTAAGGTGCCTCTGCAAAGCAACAAAGCAATTTACCAGAAGTTCATTGCCTGCCGTGCTGCTGAAAACCTGGAATACTGTCATCCGAAAACTCTGACGTAACACTTCATCAATATGAGACGTGACCCATGCGTCTAAATGCAATATGAGTTATCTACCTGACTCAGCCAGTGCTGTACTAATTTTCAAATTTCCTCGTTTGTTGACGTCGCCATCCCAGAAACACATTTTTCTTTTCTATTTCTTTCTCTCACTTTTTGTGGTCATTAGGTTACTTCCTATCCACATATGGCCATCCAATCGCGGCAAAAAAATCCTGACGTCACTGCATACCAACGTGGCACTTGAATTCCAGTAGCTTCGGTATTTGGTTGGTTACATTCCAATCCTTATTTTCCCTTCTAGATTCTCCCCTCTGTGGCTCCCTCTACTGCTTACAAAAACCTACACTGCACCCTTGGCAACACTAATTACAGATCCGTTGGTCACTATATTGAACCATGAGTTTACTTTAAAAACCATTTCTTAAGAATTTACTTTATTTACTAGCGATTCATCAACAACAGTAACACATTTAATCACACTATGTGAGCGTGGAAGTAGTTGCCAGTGCGTAACTGATGAAAACAAATCAAATTTCTTTCAACACATGGAAATTTTATTACTACAAGCATTTTTTTAATCACATTTAAAATTATAATCAGAAAGCACCCTCTAAATATCAAGTTACAGTTTGTTCAGAGGCAAAAAGAACAATTTTTGACTGTATGAGCTTTCGCGCTAAGTACCTTGCTGCTCCATTTTGACACGGCGGTATTCACGACCGCTCACAACAACCTGTGAGAGACTACACTGGTGCAAATCTGCAACACACCAGATTACTTTAAACTAAAAATTTTACTAACTCACACAAGCACATAAACTATGCACCCTGTAGGAGGGATGGAAATGGTACAAAATACTAACATTAAAAGATTAACTTGCCACCGAAGGTGCAACTTGATTTTAAAATAATGTCTTACCGTGGAAGGGTGGTAACTTTACATACTAACATGACCATTTAAATAAAAATCCATGAAATGCTGTCTTACATAAAATATACGAGGTTGGCCAAACATGCTCTACATCACACATATACCGCCTCTCAAAATGATAGGCAAGATAAAAACATATTTCATGAATTCGGCTGTTACACTTCAACCAATAAATTCGTTAACACCGAATCCGACAAACATGACAGAGGCAGCTATTAACGTACCATAGACACACACACACACACACACACACACACACACACACACACACACTCACTCACTCACTCACAGACGCTAACTGCCTAACAAATGCGGACGGGAGACAGACGAGCAAGCTGAGGACGAGAGACTGACCAAGAAAACAAGTAGAATTTAACAAGTAAATCAAACAACATATGACCAATCACCTCCAATAAACTGCGATTTCTCTAGAAGACCTAGCGCAAGCACCCCCAAATCGCTCTCCCGAACCGTCCGCTGCCAGCCGCTCTAACGGGCGCAGGAAGGCGCGCCGATCTCCCGTCTCACGCCGTCGCAGCTCGCACCGGCCAGACCGATGACGTCGGTTCCCTCCTGTTGCTCTCGTGTCGGCCATGAAGCCAGAACCCCTCGCTCTACGGCGCGGCCCACTGGACTGACGTGGGGACATCACATGAACCGGCGTTCAAGATGGACAAGTCGTCTTGTGTCTCAGTGCGCGACCGACGAACCGATCGATCCAACCGCCAATGACCATTGCCTGAACAAACTCGAACAAAAAATCGGCCCAACACATAGTAGCACTTCTGACGACAGACAGATACTGACTGCCCCACACTGACCCGGCTGACCAATGACCGACTGGCGATCTCATAGCACCCCTTACATGCACGTGAACAGGCAACTTTTCCCCTTTTCCGCCAGGGGGGAGACACTAAAGCTGCGATTGCCACAGCGGTGCCACCGCCAGAAACGGAGGGCGACTGCTTCACACTACGCGCTGCGGCGCGCTCTTCAAAACAGTAATTTTTACCTCGGCTCATATACTTTTTGATGTTCTTATCTTCATTACGCTCCCTGAATTGATTGTACTAACAAGGGCAATGCGCCTTCTCGTCGTCACCCATTGTGTCTTAATTTACGCAACACGCAGGACTTGGGCAGAAACGAAAGTGACAGAAGAGGAACCTCGAGATTGCCAAGCGTTTAGAAATAATGGAAAATGCGATGTGGGTTGGACGAGTTATGAGCCGTTTATGCTACCATAATTTCCAGGCAGCGGTTGGGGTAGCGGGAACAGCGCAGAATGTTAACTAGACAGATGCTTCAAATGGATCTGAGCACTATGGGACGTAATATCTGAGGTCATCAGTCCCCGAGAACTTTGAACTACTGAAACCTAACTAACCTAAGGACATCACACACATCCATTCCCGAGGCATCCAGACTGAAGCGCCTAGAACCGCTCAGTCACACCGGCCGGCGTTAACGAGACGGTCATAAGGTGGAGTCCATCAGCGTGAACGTCGTTCTATTTTCTTCTTTAGCGTTACTTTCACTGCAAATAAATTGAATTAATGCTCATTATTTTGTATTTATAAAAATTTTCCTGCAACTTATGAAAAGGAAAGGCTGAGAAAATTTCTGGTTGCAGATAAATTGCCACAAAGGGATTATATACACGAGACTTTCGTGTACAAAATTAGATACATTTACTATTTCAAAGTTGAAAACTTACGCCATAAAACCAAGTGAGGCAATAATTTTCTTGGCATTTTGCACGTGTTATAAACGATACGTTTATATAGTTGAGTGGTTGTTTTGTAGATTCTATTAAAACACTTGATATTCACTCACAAAATTTATTCTTGTCGAAAGCTAGCAAGCGAATGAGCACCGTAGTAGTAGGTAGCGCTGTACCCAAGGGCCGACAGGCCAACTTTATCTCCACCGGAAATTCACTGCGTGCGTGCGGCTAATCATACGAAGTTCTTTCAATTAACACCTGCTTTTGTAAGGTTATCTGCAGAGACCTCCTGGAAACTGTAAGTAAAGTCCTTTCTTGGAAAACGTCGATAGGAAGTTCTGTGCACTCTAATTATAATTTCTTCTTGGAAAGTTATTTACAGATCCTCGCGCATGCTGTAATTACAATCATTTCTTGGAAATCTGTTTGCAGTTTAATATATCCCTCTGCGTCTGTTTCTCATGCCTTTCACGAAAATTTTAATTAATACCATGTATTGAGCATTATTTATATTTATTTTTGGTGTACGTAATACAAAAACTGGAGAAAAAGTGTTTCCACGTACAGACTCGTCCCTAGAACTGAGCATTGCCATATGCTGTTCCAGCGGCTGCCTAGAAAATATAACGTAAACGGTTCAGGCGGCGCCAGATCTGCGCCAAAAATGCTGTATTTTCTAAACCCTTGGCCATCTGGAGCACCCAGTTCAGTCACCTTTATTTCTGGCAAAGGCCCTCTTGTCCAAAAATTTTGACGAAACCGGTGATGATGAGTGGCCATGATGCCCTTGTAAATGGACCGTTTATTTTATACGTTACATTTTCAGTCAAGTTATAGACAAATATAAGACATTTTGGTTTCTATTTCCTAGAATAACTAATATATGATACTGACCTTGATGACTGCCAGACGATGACCATTCCAGCATTGTGTGCTCCTCTTGAATTGTTTCTTTTACAAGCCTGCTATTACCAACTTATCCATTAGATCCAACCATTGAAAGCCTCACCACAACGAGCAGCTCATATTCACATACATTGGCTTCCACACACCAAACTAAAAGTGACATTACAACGCATCTTCTATCTCAGGTTTAGTCACAGATATGTTTGTCACCATAGCAATCATTTAGAAAAAATCTAGGGGCAGAATAAATATTTTCAGATTCCTGTTGTATGTGCCTCCACATACGAAGTTAAGCAACACAGCATCATTATATTAGTAGTGGAGCTACGCAGTTTCTCTCACATCGTACTCTGTGGCCGAGTTTATCCAAGTTGGCGGATCTAAAATAACATCCATGGATTTGGCATTGTCACACTGACTGCATGACGGGAAATTCAGATTGTCGTGAGAAGTTTGGCAGTTAGGGTACATCCACTAACCTAACTTCCCCCCCCCCCCAACCTCCATCCTCTGATGTCACCCACCCCTCACCACCACCCTGCCCCTGGAAATGGTGGGAAAAGGTGTGTCTCTGTCCAGCTACTGGAGAGGAAGGTTAGGTTAGCGTAATTTAACCATTTAGGGGGAAACAGAAATAAAGACCGCTCCTAATTACGTATCTACATGCATAGTACTGCACAACGAGCACCTAAAATCACAACATGACTCCAAACTGACGTCTTACAACTGATGTTTACCTATCGGAAGAAATTCACAATACTACTCGAAACTGGTAGCAAGTGGAATCAAAATAAATTGTAACTCTGCATAGGACGCTGCCTTATCCTACAAGTCGAATTAAACGTCTCTGCTCCAATTGTGAATTGGCGGGAAAGAGACTTGATCGGAAATAATAAGTAAAACAATCTCCTAAACTGGTATATGCATAGAAATTCAGGAGTCTGCAATTATATAAAGGAATCGGACTACACATACCTACTACTGATAAAAGCACTGTGCAAAAGTCGACTGCACAAAGTGTAACACCACTTCATCTGTAAATTGAAGACGTTTATTGTGGCATATATATATATATATATATATATATATATATATATATATATATATATATATATATATATTTATATATATATATATACTATCAAAAAGCTTTGTGGATTACCAGGTGATAGCTCAGCAAAGGCTTAAAACTTCTACACAATACAGTTGTAATCCCACATTTAATGCACATTCTGGTACCGAGCGCGGCAAGGTTTCGAATCCGCGCCAGCCGGCATGGAACTCGATGACCAGTAGAGGTCTCTGCAGCTGTCGCACCGTACGCCGTGGCTGCACACACTCTTCGCCCCGAGTCTAACGTGAGGGCGTCACTGCGTAGCACGTGGTCCCAGCGGCCAGTAGCGACATACCATGTCGTGTATTTAGGCTGCTGCCTCTCACTCAGCGAGGCAGTCTGGTATTCGCGTAAGGGCCGGTTGATATCTCGCTTACAGACATCGTGTTTACGTTGCGTGTGCTTACTTCCCCTTTACGAGTGGACGTTGTTTTGATTTCGTGGGGTTATCTCTTGTGACCCCGTTGCTTAATACTTTGTTGTTGATGTTTGGGTAATGCTCGGTCGTCTGTCGTCGTGCTTGTTCTTCCATTCCCGTTCGGCTGTCTTGTTTGTTTGCGGACCGCTCCCGTTCGGTCCCGCCGCGTTTTCGTTAGCAGTAACCTCGCGACCGTTCCTGTAGCGGTTACAACACGCATCGTTGGGCAGCACAAGGTCCTGGGCCACTGGTGGAACTATAGCTGTAGCTCACTCGGCGTTCTCCCGCAACTGCGACTTCTAGAGGGCTGCCTCGCATGTTGCAGATTGTCTCGCTTCCTGAGGGCTCCCGCGGAAGTATAGTGAGACAGTCACTGCAGCGCTCCAAGCGGCTCCCACGTGAGACAGCATGCAGAGTTCTGTTATGAAGAGCGACAGGGTGCATTCAGCAGGACCCAAACACAACACCCCGCCTAACCTGTATAGATGGGCGAGAGCAAAAGAGGTTGTTGCCAGTCTAGAACAATAGCATGGATTTGCAACACCTGTGTGTGTGTGTAATATGCAGCCAGCAGTCCTTTCCGTTCGTAAATAATGGACCCTGTCGATCACTTACACAGAAAGAGTCATTCCTCAGATACAGCTCTCTAACCTCCCCTTTGACAAAACTTTCAACGGCAGCCTCCAATAACATCGCTATTTCCACAGCATTCTACCTCTAATTCTACAAGCTTTCTCAGCCCCTGCAGCAGAGAGACGGGGAGGTAATACCTGTCGAAACGAAACGGCTTTTTAAATGGCTCTGAGCACTATGGGACTTAACATCTATGGTCATCAGTCCCCTAGAACTTAGAACTACTTAAACCTAACTAACCTAAGGACAGCACACAACACCCAGCCATCACGAGGCAGAGAAAATCCCTGACCCCGCCGGGAATCGAACACGGAAACGGTTTTTACATAAGCAAAATTCCTGTCTAGTATATATCACAACGTTTCTGGGGAAAATGCTTTCTGCAGACCAACACGTATTGGAGTTGCGAACAGTAGCAAAATACCCGTTTGCTGAGCCCCTCTTCCTAAACGTATATCCTGACCTGTATTCAGTGTGACAGGAAACACCTGCTTTAACATCATTAAAGTATCGTGAAATTTCTGTACTGCAGTGTCACAGGCTCTCTTTACACACATTGAAAGAAATCTATAGTTATCTGTTATGTCCCGTAACAAAAAACGCGTGATTATGAATCCAATTGACGAAGCATACCTGTGACCGTTGCCGCCACTACCCTGGCACCACCAGATGAAACTCCCGATTTATTCCCCTGCCCATGTTAAATGGCCGGCATCGCCGGCACAGCCAGTCCAAGGTCCGGGACTGAATACCATGCCGGCCAGTATTAAAAGTCTCAGCACTGGTGCGTGTTGCATCAGTGGGCCACGTGTTTCAAAACACAGTGGAATTCACAGTACAGTGCTACAGACTAGAAAACTCTGAAAGAAAATAAAGCCATGTGTCTTAACGACGACAACCCACCATTCCACATCGGTGGAAAAAAAGAAAACACCTCCAAGTTAGTAATAATCCCGAAACACACTTAACTATTCAGGCGAAGCCTGGAATACTGCATCCCGCCAGTGTCCATATTTGTATGAGATGGAACGAGACCACCGTACACTGTGCAAGTAGTCGTCTGCACTGTCCATTGCTGAATGGGTTGCGTTTTAACGGACCACGAGTCCAGTACAAAGACGTGCTGAGAGATATACAGGGTGTTACAAAAAGGTACGGCCAAACTATCAGGAAACATTCCTCACACACAAATAAAGAAAAGACGTTATGTGAACATGTGTCCGGAAACGCTTAATTTCCATGTTAGAGCTCATTTTAGTTTCGTCAGTATGTACTGTACTTCCTCGATTCTGATGATCTAATTGTAAATTTTCACAATCAACATGTGTGGGCTGACGAGAATCCGCACGCCATTGTGCAATCACGTCATCAACACAGATTTTCTGTGAACGTTTGGGCAGGCATTGTTGGTGATGTCTTGACTGGGCCCCATGTTCTTCCACCTACAGTCATTGGAGCACGTTATCATCATTTCATACGGGATAGTCTACCTGTGCTGCTAGAACATGTGCCTTTACAAGTACGACACAACATGTGGTTCATGCACGATGGAGCTCCTGCACATTTCAGTCGAAGTGTTCGTACGCTTCTCAACAACAGATTCGGTGACCGATGGATTGGTGGAGGCAGACCAATTCCTTGGCCTCCACGCTCTCCTGACCTCAATCCTCTTGACTTTCATTTATGGGGGCATTTGAAAGCTCTTGTCTACGCAACCCCGGTACCAAACGTAGAGACTCTTCGTGCTCGTATTGGGGACGGCTGTGATACAATACGCCATTCTCCAGGGCTGCACCAGCACATCAGGGATTCCATGTGACGGAGGGTGGATGCATGTATCCTCGCTAACGGAGGACATTTTGAACAGTACCTGTAACAAAGTGTTTGAAGTCACGCTGGTACGATCTGTTGATGTGTGTTTCCATTCCATGATTAATGTGATTTGAAGAGAAGTAATGAAATGAGCTCTAACATGGTAAATAACCGTTTCCGAACACATGTACACATAACATATTCTATGTCTTTGTGTGTGAGCAATGTTTCCTGAAAGTTTGGCAGTACTTTTTTGTAACACCATATATATATATATATATATATATATATATATATATGTATAGAGAGAGAGAGAGAGAGAGATAGACAGAGAGAGAGAGAGAGAGAGACAGAGAGATAGACAGAGAGAGAGAGAGAGAGAGAGAGGGAGACAGAGAGACAGAGAGAGAGAGAGAGAGAGAGAGAGAGAGACAGAGAGACAGAGAGAGAGAGAGAGAGAGAGAGAGAGACAGAAACAGAGATAGGGAAGCAAACTTGTGTCACCCTGAGAAAAAAGTGTGGCTTCATGAATCACACCGGCATACAATCGAACAAGCGATTTTACACGCCAAAAAACGATGATATTTGATTCGTTAATCGCAAATTAATATACCGATATCAGCTGCAAACTTCAGTTTTACACACCTAAAGAGACGGTGATATTTATGACACTTTTCTGGTGAAATCATCGAGTAGCATATAAAAATACCCAGAATTTCGTGTATTTTTACAAGGTCTGCCGGAATAGGATACCATTTAAGCGACTGTTCTCGATGTCAGCCAAGTAGCAGTGTGTTACCGATCACTTGCACAGAATAATTCCGAAGATAAAGAGTGGGAATTATATCTTTAGAGAGCCTAAGCTTTAGCTTGAGACGTTCTGAAAACCATTGAGTGACTAGAAACTTGTCTCATCTGTGAAGATTTTTATGTGGAAATTCGAAAACAGAGGAAATTTAAAGTTCCACGAGTGTTTTTTAACGAAGACCGATGTCAATAAAATAATCAGATCATCCTGATACTCTACAAAGTCATGTGAGGTTTGAATACTCATAATCGTACATGTTTCTCATGTCTACAGAACCAGCAAATGTCTCTTCCACCGGTGTTTCGCCATCTTGATGCAAGCGGCATCTCACACTCGATGTTCGCTCAGCTAAATAAAGACGGTAAATGTGTAACAAGACAGTGTACCTTACAGTCAAAAAGGAGCCTTCTGGAACTCTCCTACCTGTCCTACCGACGACACGAAGACAGAGCGACTTGTAACTAAGTGGACAAAGCAAGGTAAGCCTCGTTCCGTACTTACATGACATTCGACGATGAGCGGAGTATCGAAAATAACTCTTCATCACGACTATGGCTCTGGAAATCTCAGTTTCCTCTCTAAATCTATATCCTCCTTTTCAACATACATAATTTTCCACTTAAAATCTTTCGTAGGCGTATGGCTGGACATGTAATGAAAGCGCAATGTCCCTCGTAAAAATTGGGAAATCTGTGCCTCACCACGGGACGTAATCAGTTATATTCTCACTGACTTATTTTTCTTTGTACGTGTCGGAAAACAGACCACAGTCACTTTACACTCCAGCATATATGCGTTTCAGACAAGAAATGCAACTATCGTTTATATGTTTATAGCATCCGAAAAAGTATGGTATATCCACACTCACACTGGCAAAATTTCTCGATTAACCTTTGTTCTAGGAAATTGTCTGACATTTATGTCTTCTAGCCAATGAGACTCGAGAACAGACTGCAGGTATTTACAATCGTCGCTTGTGGAATGTGCTGCATCCCTCCAAGGCAAGTGTTGCAAAGCACAACCGTCCGGCAATATGTGATAATCAACAGCGTTCCCGCGGACGAAAGGATTGGAAACACATCATGGATATGGGCTGGTGTACTGTAAGAATCATCGCGGTCGATAGGGCGACAAAGAACTTGTGAGGGTCTGCTTGGGGTAGCCGATGAGAGGACGTTCTGCGTATCCAAGCTGTTACAGCTGTATTACCTACCTTGTTTGTACACTATAGCAGATCCAATTGAACCCTTTCAGTCGTATATTATACAGGTATTTATGAAATGAATCTATCACACATTAGGGCCAGATATATGCGTGAATAAGTTGAAATCCCATTTCCCCAAGTCCAATCTGTCCTCCCCTTACGGCTAGACATAGGTAGTTTTTTTCACGCGTCTGTTGAAATGTCGGAACACTAACTAACGTAACTTTACGTTCCAAGAGTGTAATATTCCCAACAAGTAACGCGATTATCATTAATACGTGCACGGCGACCGAAAAATTATTGTATGCCCACACTCACACCAGCTGTGTGTCATTTCGCATGGCATGCCATAGCTTCCAAGTAGCGAAACGCTCTCGCCGCATCATCCTTATCACATATTTAGTGAGAACCAACGGGCGTAATTACAATTTAAAGCTGTCTGGTCATTTATTTATTTTAAGTGCATTTTTGCACTATAGTCCGACTATGCCAGAGCAGGAAGAAACGGCGTACTTAATGTAGTTGGTTTCTCGGGTGATGTGTTCCATTCTGTAGGATCCGAACACACAAACATGCACTTAACCTCGGGTGTATAGTTGGAGAAAGGCAAACAGAAGCTGGTGCTGCTCCGGAAGAAGAGCGTATTTCTACCTGCGAGTGAGGTATGAAGCCAGTGGAACAAAACTGGTCTTCCTAAATAGAATTCGTGCTTAGAATATCCCATGAACCGTGAAGTGTTCTGGCTTCAAAGACAGTCCTGAGCGCCGAGCGGGAAGTCCTTTCTGCAAACCGAAACATGCTGGTCTTGTGAACAACAGCAAAATACCTGTCTGCTTCCCAAATATAGATTACTGCCTCAGATTCGTAGCAACTGAGCAAACACACATTTTCACATCGCTAAAGTGTCATGGATATCCTGTACAACTATATGTCCCAGGCTGTATGTTTCCTCTACAGAGAGGTCGAGTGCAGACTCCTCTGCATGACATAGGATAGCAGCTGCGTATCTGTGAAGGATCTCTGATGCTAGTAAAACATAGAGTTCAGTTATTTAATAACCTGTTTGCAAATGGTTCAAATGGCTCTGAGCACTATGGGACTTAACTTCTGAGGTCATCAGTCCCCTAGAACGTAGAAATACTTAAACCTAGCTAACCTAAGGAAATCACACACATCCATGCCCGAGGCAGGATTCGAACCTGCGACCTTAGCAGTCGCGCGGTTCCGGACTATGCCACCGCGGCCGGCAAATTTTTACAGACTTCTTGTTTCACACCAGTTCTGCGGCCGATGCCTCATTCAGCTGTGTACTGTATCCCTTCTGATAGCTGTCGAGTCAGCTTCTTGTCTGCAGGCCGAAGCGAAGAGTGAGTGACCTCGCACAGCGGCGCGCTGGAGGCGCGGCTACGGTCCAGCACGAATGGTCTCGTACTAGCTACTGGAGTGTGCTCAATCCCACTGGTGATCGGCCGATCTCCCCCCTACCGGCCAGCTATGTTTCAGCATCCAGAGGCGCCTAATTGTTGTACAGGAACGTGGACCCCACTAGGACCTGCTGTCGGTTTCCGCACTTAAGATCGTTGTTGTCAGCAGTCCTCGATGTGGTGTTGTCGAAAGACAGTCAGCTTCTCCATCAGCAGTGGTAGGTGGCGAATAGTATGAAGACCGTCATCTCAGGTACATGTTCGGCTGGTTCGTAGACTGTTCCGGACTATCTATGACATAGATTCGCTGTAGTTTCGTAATTAATGAATCGAGTCCTCTTACTGTGAACGTCATCGATTCCAATGAGCAATTCTCTGAGAACTGGAGACCTCGAGTATGTAGGAAGATCTAACTTGAGGGTACGACGCAATGCTCGCTTCATAATGACCGCATGTATCCTTCTTATTCTGCTATATTCGCTTAAGAGGCTCTGGACTGTGCATGGGGGATTAATTAATAAAGGAATAAGATGCAATAATTTTAGTAGCTGTGTGATCGGTTACGAAGTCTCGTAACCGGTTGGCCCTCACTAGTATTAGACGCAGTCTCACTGCATAAAATAAAAATAAAGAATGACCAGGAATTTTCGTTAACACAATTGATTAATTTAGTCCCCTGCAACTATTAAAGCTACGAAACAACAAAGGACAACTGTTCTGTGTGTGGTAGTGTGACTCAACGTACATGTATCTGGCTCAGTTCTTTCTCAGTACGACAAAATAATTTAAACACCATTTACGATGAACTAATTGAAAAACCAGAAATACTATAATTGCACATAGGAACCAGAATTAAAAGTCTAATAAATGAATACGAGCCAGATGCTTTGTTGACTGTACCTGTGACCAAGAGGCATTGTCATTAAAGAAATCTGTAATACCTTTTTACCTCATTATATATTGACGAAAATTTTCCATTACACCAGTATCATAAATCAAAGCCCATCTCCTTTCTCAAATACACTGTGATAGTTGCAACATCTTCCATCTATACATTACACCAACCGAACAGCATCTACTCTCTCGGCCAACAGAACAACAACTGCACTTGACATCCTCTGAACCAGCTACTGCACCAGTGGAGGCGGCGGAATAATAATCTTGGCGCAATCTCTGGCGCTGTGATTCAGTGCAGCCACCTTTCAACTGTTGTGTGGGTTCTCTGATACTAGTTGTTACGAAATGGGTACTGTTCTTTCGACATCTCTTACTAGCTAAGGAATGTAAATGTCACATTTCCGTTAGTTGTCTGTCCAATGCTATTTTCAGCTGTGGTAACCCTCTCTCTTCTCTCTCGGCGCCATGCTGTAACGTGCCGAGGCCTGACTCACCAGTTGCGAAAAACCACTTATTTTCTGTTCTTACCAGCTTAATATCTATTACGCTCTGGATCACTGGACTAGAATATTGAACCCTTTACTCGTTCATGGCGTCAGTTCTTAGAGCTTAGGTGGCTTTCCTTAATATTCCAACAAATGTATCCGAATCCAACACATTCATAGTACTTCAGCTCACTCCAGATGCTTGACATTTTATGGCAGTTAACGCTTCCGATGCAGTTCACAGGATTTCTAGTCCTATTAATGTGTGACAGATTTAGTTAGGTTCAGTTGAACAACCAACTCCATCACAGGTCTTCACCTGTTAATTGTAGGCACTCCATCTCCTACGAACGTTCCGCACTTTTAAACAAATACACTGCAAGCGGCTGTGCTACATCATAGTATTATTGATTACCTTTCTCACACGCTGGTCGAGTAAAAAAACTGCCTATATACAAACATGTATATTCTAATCCACCTCTATGTTTCCGAGAGAATGACGTCGTCTTTCCCAGAGATTTTTTTTCCGTCACAATTACGAATGGCGTATGCCAACCTATACGATCCTAGCAGCATCCATGGGATGATTTTGCTTCACAGATTACTTACATAACACGGACAGATGTGGGCTCACGTGATTGATAGACAGCGAATATGCAGTGTCGAACTGTCGTATCGATGTTACTCTTCACCAGGACGTATCATTTAACCACAAACAGGTCTATGGGTGCTAATGTCGGGACAGCAGCTGACAATGACCTCAAAGTCATAGTGGAAGTTGAGAAGGTTTAGTGAGATACGAAGGTGGGACTCGTTCAAATCGGATGGGGGAAGTTGTGCGGCAAACTGACTTATATATCGAGGGGCAGTTGACTGCTAAGTACGACACGCTCTGTCTCGGTATTCATGTCTTCGACAGCAGCAGTGTTAGTGAACCAGTTACACACTGTGCTTGGTGTTGCTACGTTGAAGTTGGGTAATTGCTCTAGAGGCATCACAGGAGGAATTTCTTAACCAACAGAGTGCCGTGAACACATTTGGTCCGCACGAAGCGGTATGAGCCGCCATGGAGCGACAATAGATCTGTGATAGTGAGATAGATAGTGAGAGCATTAAGACAGAGATGTGCTATTCGTGAGTCCGGTCACTCAATCATCCTGAGGTCAACGAAAGTTCATTGCGTGATGGTATACCTACTCCAACAGGTATTGCATCAATAAATGTTGAATTAAAGGCATACAAAAAAAGTTATTAGCGAAATACTGCCGGATAGTTAGCAAACATCTGTCAGGGCTACTTAAGTAAAGTGATCTGTGCGTGGTACTCCCTCTCATCTTAACAACTGTGCCGTTAAAATTACGGTCGTAAATGCTATATACGTGCACATAGATCCAATTTGATTTTTAAATGTAGTTTGCTTAGAAAGGAAAAAGAAATACTCAGTAATCCAGAGGTGCAATGGAACGAGAAGCGTGTAGCCTTACCTCCAAACGTCTGTCAAGGCTATTTAAGCACAGTGATGCTACGTGTGGTACTCCCTCCCACGATTAACAAATGTCCCATTAAAACTATAGTCCACCATGTCATATAGATACATATAGACTCCATTCTAATTTTTAAATGTAATTGGCCCACGAAGGAATAAAGGACAGCTCTCTTACGGTTCACTGAAATAATGGGCGTGTAACACAGGCCCCAAAGGACTGTCAGGGCTACTTAACTACAGTGACGCTGTATAAAATACTGCCTTCCATAATTAATAAATTTTTCATTAAAACTACAGTCTTATGCATCATATACACCAAATAAATATTTTTGGAATGAACTTCGGCATCAGTAGCATTCTGACAGGACCAAACTCGAACAGTCCACTTCCATAGTTTTAAATCATAGCTTAAGAAATCAGATTCTCTTTAGCGGAGGTATCTTCCTAACACATTTCTACAGAAGCAGAAGGGTCTCCGACACAGTAACTGCCAGGAAGGTAGATTTCCAGCGAGGTGGTGACTAGATGTTCGAAATTCTAGGAAAGTAAGCGTAAGCAAAGGAAAAAGAATTGTAAGAACCGGTAGTTTACTGCGATGTATCTAGACACCCGCTCCATCACAATAGCAATTTTAACATCAGCTATTTCCAACTCATATGGTTTGATCACCGGTCTTTGGATGCTTTCCTGCTACCACATTTTACACGAGGAGGAATCTAACACTTAAGCTGTTACTACAGTAAAGTTATCACGTTTTCTAGCTTGCTATTCCGACTAGCTTGCTATTTCTGACCTACATCCACCACTGTACCGCGACCACTGAAAGGTCTTTACACAGTTCATTCCGTCATATGGCCATTATCAAAGATCTTCCCACCACATTAATACAGAAGTGGGAAGTGTCTGTGTCACAGTGGCTGCCATGAAGGTGGATTTGCGATGAGGTCATGAGGTGGTGCTTTACAGATCAATGACGTATGTACCTGACCAAAATGGGTGATAGATACATTTCGTATGCACCTGCATAATATACCAATTCAAGGGTTCAACTGAATATGCTATTGCATGAAAATAGGACAGTCAATACGGCTGCAATAGCATGGATAAGTAGAGCGCCTTCTCATCACCCCTCCTTAGCAGATCCTCACATATTCTCTGTCTTACTATCGACTGCGATGTTTATCACATTACACCAGCCCATCTACAAGTCCATAACGGTGAGCGAGCGCTATTAATTAACAGTGAATATCAGATAGTGCCGGTCGGCTGTGCCTTACAACACTTCTTTGAGAGTGTCTTGGCGGGATAAGGAACATTCCGGTACTGATGACTGAGAATATCTGCAGTCTGTTCTCGAATCTAATTGGCTGGAAGACGTAAATTTCAAATAATTTCCTAGAACAGAGTAGAACCGAGACACCTAGCAGGTGCGAGTGTGGATATACCTTAATTTTTTCGGACGCTATACTCATATAAACGATAATTGCATCAGTTGTCTGAAATGGTACGTGTTGGAGTGTAAAGTTACTCTGGTCTGTGTTCCGACATGTGCAAAAGAAAGATGTGGGTGGAAAGTGAATAGACTATTCCCGATGGTAAGGAAGGTATACATTCCCCGATTTTTACATGGAAAATAGCAATTTCAACATATGTCCATCCATACGAGTAAAACATTTTACATGGAAAATTATGTCCAGTATTAAGGAGGATACAGATATACGTAGGAAACTGATATCTCCAGAGCCACAGTCGTCATGAAGAGGTGTTTCCCATACTTTGCTCCTTGTCGAATGTCAAATACGTACTGATGAAGGTAGTCTTGCTCTAGCTAACTTAGTTGCAGTTCTCTCTCTCTCTCTCTCTCCCTCTCTCTCTTTCTCTCTCTCTCTCTATCTCTCTCTCTCTCTCTATTTCTCTCCCTCTCTTGGTGTCGGTAGTCCAGTATGTCCGAGGGTTCAAGAAGCCTCTTGCTCGACCGTGAGGTATACTGGCGCTCTACACATTTTACATCTTTATTTGGTTGAGATAACATCGATTGTGATGTGTTGTTTGCATCAAGAAGGTGAAACACTAGCGGAAGACACATTTGCAAGTTCACGAGGCATGAGAAACTCGAACGATTATGAGTATTAAAACCTTAGATGATTTTGCAAAGTATATAGGTATTATCTGGGATCTGTTATATTATTGACATCGGACTTAGTTGAAAATTACCAGTGGATCAACCAGTTCGATCTGTATTCGAGTTTGCATGTAAAATCTTGGCAGACAAATTAATTTTCAAGTTACTCAACGGTTTTCAGCACATCTCACGCTAAGGTTTCGGCGTCTAGAGGTTTATTTTCCACCCTACCTTCTGAATTATACTGTGCAGGCGATCGGCAGCATACTGCTATGCGGTTGATACTGAGAACATTCACGTAAATGGTGGGATATTCCGGCAAACTACGCGAAAATATGCGAAATTCTGGTAATTTTCATGTGGTACTCAATGATTTCAGCATAAAAGTGTCACAACTATCAACGAATACTGGTAAATTAATTCGCGATTTACGCAGCAAATACTGCCGTTTTCTTGGCATGTAAAATCCATTGTTCGACAGTAAGATGGTGTGATCGATGACGTCACACTTTTTTGTTAGGCTTTGAAGTCTCTCTCTCTTTGTCTCTCTCTCTTTCTCTCTTCCTTCCTCACCATGCAGCAGGTCTTTCTACTGGATTCGTGGTCTGTTACAAGGCAACTCATTTAGCAGCGGACAATGCCGATGATTGTTTGTACAGTTTACAGTGGTCTTGTTCCATTTCATAAAGGCACGCACAACGGTTGGACGTAGTATTCGAGCTTCTCCCGGATAGTTATATATGTTCCGTGATTATTATTATCACGAGGGGGTTTTGTTTTTCTTTTTTCACCCTAATAGAGTGTCCATTGTGGTTATCAGACACATGACTTCTTCTGCAACATCTCGCTGGTAGGAGTGTGCTGCGAATTCCACAAGACTAGTATGTTTTGGTTTGCAGAAAGCATTTCCCTTAGCTTTCAAAGACGTCTATGAGGCCAGAACGCTTACTATATCTAGGCAGGAATTATGTTTACGAAGAACTGTATGGTTACGACAGATGTTAGCTCTCTCTCTCTCTCTCTCTCTCTCTCTCTCTCTCTCACTCACTCACTCACTCTGCTGCAGGTACTGAGAAAGTTTTTATCGTTGATGACAGAATGCTCTGGAAACAGTTAAATTATTGGAGGCTGCTGTTGAAAGTTATGGCAATGGGGAAGTTAGAGGGCTGTATCTTGGGAAGGACTTTGTCTGTGAAAATGATCGACCGAATCCGTTATTTACGAACAGACGCGAGCGCTAGGCACACCACACACGCACACACACACACACGCACACACACGCACACACAAGCACTGACCTATACACTTGAGGATGAGTACATATTTGTGGCTGAGTCCTGCAGAATCTACTAGCGTCAATGATAACACTACTCTGCATACCGTCTCACGTGGCAGCCGCTGCATGGATTGGCTCACTATAGTAGAACCAGCAGCCGCCATGTAGCGTGACAGCTCCTCTAGAAGCCACAGTAACCGGCAGAGTGCAGAGCGAGCTACAGCGGACCGGAAACTTGCGCCGTGCCACGCTGTGCATTAAATACGTGATTACGAGCATCGTGTGCAGTAGCTTTTAACCTCCGCTGCACTAGCACACGGAAATTTTTAAAGCTTTTTCCGGTTGTTTTGGTGTCTCATCGGATATGGCTGTAATGTATTGACGAAGTGGTGTTACTCATTGTACAGTCGCTTCTAGCACATTGTTACTATCAGTAGCAGGTATGTGTAGTCCAGGTTTTTAACAACACGGTAGTTGTTTTTCAACTCTCCATAATTTCTATGTATATACCTGTTTAGGGGTTTTTTTTAGTTATCGTTTTAGGCTGAATCGTTTTCCTGAAAATTGACAAGTGGAACAGAGAGATTTATTTCGGCTTGTAGGTGAAGGGAGCGTCCTGCCTAGAGTTACTATTTATTTTGAGCCCATCATCTACTAGCTTTGAGTGGCATTCTTAATTTTTTCCAGAAAGATAACATCAGTTGTGTGTGATCATCAGTTTTTAGGGCTATTGAGATTTTAAGCACTTGTTGTGTAGCACTATGCATATAGATGTATAATTAGGAGCGATCTTTACTTGTTTTCCACCAAAAATAAATAAAGTATCCTAACATAACCTTCCGCTCCCGCAGCTGGACAGAGACTGATCGTTTACCACCATTTTCAGGGTTGAGGTCGATGGTGGGGGCAAGGGATTTGGAGTGGGAGGAGCGCTGGGCTGCTTAGGTTTGTGGAGCTACCCCAATTGCCGTGTTTTCCACCAAAATTTGAATTTCCCGTCATTACGTCAGCGCAACATTGCCACATCCACTGCTGACATTTTGGATCCGCCATCTTGGATAAATATGGCGACAATGTAAGCGGTGCCAGAAACTTTCTAGCCTGACTTCTTATGTTTTGCAGTAAATGCCAAAGTGCAGCACCAGTAGGCTCAAATAACCGCTAAATTAAATACGATACTCCCAGTCGCTATACAACATCGCACTGGCTGTATGAATGATTTTCGTTAAATCTGCGACCGGTTTCCCACCGCTGCCGCGCGGCTACTCTCAACTTACACGGTCATTGGCACTTCCATCATTTAAAAAATTTTGGAAAATAGATTTTTAAATTTTAAATGCCGCTTTTACGAGATGACGGTATATTGGACGTGAGTGGTGAGGAGTGGCTGCAGGGCAATGTTCAACGTTACTATGTTATAAATAGCGTATATTAGCTGAAGATGCTGAAGATGGTGCGAAACCGGTCGCAAATCTAATAAAAGTCATTCATGCAGCCAGTGCGGAATTTTCTTTGAAAAAATGTAGTAGTAAAGTTAAAACAGTAGTGGACATGAAGGCTGAAATGGTGTTTAAGAAAATTCTCAATCTAGGTTGAGGTTAAGTACAGATATAACATGGGTGATATTTAGACATAGTGTGGTGACACAAGTAATATCGATCATTTGTTGGGTGTTAAAATACGGAGAACGGGACCTTTTACCGTTCACGTAGAGAAAACTTATTTGATTTCTTGTCTGTCTAGAGTCAGGCTTCATCATAATGAAACAAACAAAAACTCAATTCTTCACTGGATATGTGGAAAATATCGGAATTATTGAGATGTGAACGCAGTAGTAATATCAAAAAGATTTATTATAACAAAGAGGAAACAAGAAACATTTTTCACTGTTCGGTAAATGCGCCTCAGCATACGCACGGGTAAATCTTATTTTGTTAGCTTCCGGCGTGGTGCTAATAGTCGGCTCCCATGGAATCTAATGTTCAGTTGTCATTATTGATAGAGTGTGTGTAAGCCCACATGAAAACTAACCTGCTCACTGCTAAGTTGCAACACTGTTCTCAATTTCAGATCAGTCTTCGTAATTCCATTGCCGCCAAGCGACTGATGATGTAAGTATTTGACAACTTCATACGGTTATGATTTGATGGACCAATTTTCATTATTTATTCACATTTACAGTTTTGATCGGTTGCGTTATCGATATATTTATTTCCAGGGTAAGTGATATTCTCCATTATACGGGATCTTGAAGCGATCCTACAGATACTTCCAGAAATCGAGGAAATGAGCCGTATGTGTGATGAAAATTATGCCACTTTTGGTATGGAAGAGGCTGGTATGGAAGAAGGTTTGAAGCTGGCGACTACAAACTGCTGCACGTGATGTCACAGCAGGTAACTAAGCTTTCTATAGTGGAAAAGACAATGAAACAACAAGTAAGCAGCTATCAGCATGAAAAGCAAGTACTAAAAACATTACCTGAATTTTACCTGGGCCAAAAACGACTGCCAAAAATACACTTACATATTTACATGCCTTTTATCTGTGTATCACTGGAAACATCAATGAACACGCCATAGCTCATAGCAACAGATGGACTGGGCAGAAAAAGTAGTTACACCTGATACTATCGAGCTCGAGGTGGTGAAGTCACTATAGTACAACAAATTCGTGCTCTTTTTTGAGCGTTGTTTATAATACGATAAAGAAAGGAAGTCATGCAGACTGAAGTCAAATCTGGGCATCCAATGACTTTGGTGTGACTTCCTTACGATCACATTTCAGTTACAAACATTTAAAACTTTGTTCCGAGAGCAGTTAGGTTTCACAATATAGAAACAAGAATTGGACGACAATCTTCAGATAAATTGGCACCTCTTCTCCAATTATACCAAAAATTTGAAAATAACTGTGTTGCTTACTATAATATCAGCGCGTTTGTTCCAGTCGATGAAATACTCCAGGCTTTGTGAGGTCGTTGTGGATTTCTATAGTACATTCCAAATAAGACTGCGATGTATGATATCAAAATACACGGTGTTAGTGACGCAGAAACATTTTATACTCTAAATTTCGAAGCCTACGACGGGCAATAGTTGAATATGGCATACCTAAAATCAATTAAACCTGAAGCTGTTCTCAGAACTCTGCTAACTGCCACTGAGGGGAGAAATTCAAATTTTATGACTCATAATTACTTGTATTAGGCGCGGTTCTCAATGAGGTGAGAAGATATGAAATACGAACACTGCAATAAAGATCACTAGGGGTGACGGTTATCCGAGCCACGCTCTCCAATCCACAGCAGCAATACAACAAGAAACAAAAGGGAGTAAGTGGCATTAGCCTCACATGTTGCATACCGCTGCCATCCACGTTGCTGACAAATTCCAAGTATGTCACGTATTCACTCGTGATTGGCAAGAGATATGGCTCTCATTAAAGCATTAAAAGAATTTCTTTATGTTAGCTACATCTGGTACACAGTATTGTGTAAAGTAAAATGCACCAAACATAGACTTCCAAGGAACTAACTTTTTTAGTGCAAACGTCCAAACACGCGCGGTGTGTTTTACTTAATTTCGAAGTAGCACAGTAGCTATGGGCAATAACGAAAAGGCAAGTTCATTATGAAGCTCTGATGTTAGAATATAATATACTAAAATTGATTTTTGTTACCGAACATTCGAGTGAGAGAATCTACATAGCACACAACATGACCTATTCTGAAAACAGTGGCTTCTAATGATTTTCGTGAAAAGTAAAGGCTTTACTAATAAACTGACTACAGAGACGAATGTAGTACTGCTTCATGCACAAATAACAATTTTGTTTGAGACACATCATGTAACTCAAAATCTCCTTCTCCGTGTTGCAAAGGGAAATACAACAGAGGATTGTATCATTTTTGTGTCGGTGTTGCCCAAGTGTGAACAGTAAGAGGAGATGTACGTGAAAACGATCAAAATTATGAAAAAAAAATAGTTGGATCCTCATTTTCTACGTGCATTACCTTCCAATTCGACTTGCAATTGCGATTAAAAAATAGGGCATGGGGCAACGTCCCTTTGTTGTGCTGTATTTCCTCATATTATTTATTTCTGTTGTGTTTTCTTCCAGTTTTACGCAATGTGAGAAATATTTCGGTGTTTGGCAGATCCAGAACTCGAACAAAAATGTGTGCATAATGTCCGAAGACAACGTTTGTTTCCACAACTGCCGATGAAGGTGCAACGTATGATGCTTCTTTCATATTTAGCTGTGCTAATCTTGGCAGACTATGGACTCTACAGCGGCTAGGATTTGATGCAGAAGCTTTCGAACTGTCGATATTGACGCAAATAGATAACAGGGGAATTGATGCAGCTAACATTGTTGTTGTTGTTGTGGTCTTCAGTCCTGAGACTGGTTTGATGCAGCTCTCCATGCTACTCTATCCTGTGCAAGCTTCTTCATCTCCCAGTACCTACTGCAACATACATCTTTATGAATCTGTTTAGTGTATTCATCTCTTGGTCTCCCTCTACGAATTTTACCCTCCACGCTGCCCTCCAATATTAAATTGGTGATCCCTTGATGCCTCACACATGTACTACCAACCTACCCTTCTTCTAGTTAAGTTGTGTCACAAATTTCTCTTCTCCCCAATCCTATTCAATACTTCCTAATTAGTTATGTGATCTACCCATCTAATCTTCAGCATCCATCTGTAGCACCACATTTCGAAAGCTTCTATTCTCTTCTTGTCCAAATTAGTTATCGTCCATGTTTCACTTCCATACATGGCTACGCTCCATACAAATACTTTCAGAAAAGACTTCCCGACACTTAAATCAATACTCGATGTTAACAAATTTCTCTTCTTCAGAAACGCTTTCCTTGCCATTGCCAGTCTACATTTTATATCCTCTCTACTTCGACCATCATCAGTTATTTTGCTCCCCAAATAGCAAAACTCCTTTACTACTTTAAGTGTCTCATGTCCTAACCTAATTCCCTCAGCATCACCCGACTTAATTCGACCACATTCCGTTATCCTAGTTTTGCTTTTGTTGATGTTCATCTTATACCATCCTTTCATGACACTGTCCATTCCGTTCATCTGCTCTTCCAAGTCCTTTGCCGTCTCTGACAGAATAACAATGTCAGTGGCGGACCTCAAAGTTTTTATTTCTTCTCCATGGATTTTAATACCTACTCCGAATTTTTCTTTTGTTTCCTTCACTGCTTGCTCAATATACAGATTGAATAACGTCGGGGAGAGGCTACAACCCTGTCTCACTCCCTTCCCAATCACTGCTTCCCTTTCGTGCCCCTCGACTCTTATAACTGCCATCTGGTGTCTGTACAAATTGTAAATAGCCTTTCGCTCCCTGTATTTTACCCCTGCCACCTTCAGAATTTGAGAGTATTCCAATCAACATTGACAAAAGCTTTCTCTAAGTCTACAAATGATAGAAACGTAGGTTTGCCTTTCCTTAATCTAGCTTCTAAGATAAGTCGTAGGGTCATTATTGCCTCACGTGTTCCAATACTTCTACGGAATCCTAACTGATCTTCCCCGAGGTCAGCTTCTACCAGTTTTTCCATTAGTCTGTAGAGAATAAGCGTTAGTATTTTGCATCCGTGACTTATTAAAATGATTGTTCTGCTATTTTCACATCTGTCAGCACCTGCTTTCTTTGGGATGGGAATTATTATATTCTTCTTGTAGTCTGAGGGTGTTTCGCCTGTCTCATACATCTTGCTCATCAGATGGTAGAGTTTAGTCAGGACTGGCTCTCCCAAGGCCGTCAGTAGTTCTAATGGAATGTTGTCTACTCCCAGGGTCTTGTTTCGACTGAGGTCTTTCAGTGCTCTGTCAAACTCTTCACGCAGTATCGTATCTCGCATTTCATCTTCATCTACATCCTCTTCCATTTCCATAATATTGTCCTCAAGTACATTGCCCTTGTTTAGGCCCTCTATATACTCCCTCCACCTTTCTGCTTTCCCTTCTTTGCTTAGAACTGGGTTTCCATCTGAGCTCTTGATATTCATACAAGTGGTTCTCTTTTCTCCAAAGGTCTCTTTAATTTTCCTGTAGGCAGTTTCTATCTTACCCCTAGTGAGATAACCCTCTACATCCTTACATTTGTCCTCCCTGCTTAGCCAATTTACACTTCCTGTCGATCTCGTTTTTGAGACGTTTGTATTCCTTTTTGCCTTCTTCATTTACTGCATTTTTATATTTACTCCTTTCATCAATTAAATTCAGTATTTCTTCTGTTACCCAAGGATTTCTACTAGCCCTCTTCTTTTTACCTACTAGGTCCTCTGCTGCCTTCACTACTTCATCCCTCAAAGCTACCCAGTCTTCTTCTACTGTATTTCTTTCCCCCATTCCTGTCAGTTGTTCCCTTATGCTCTTCCTGAAACTCTCTGCAACCTCAGGTTCTTTCACTTTATCCAGGTCCCATCTCCTTAAATTCCCACCTTTTTGCAGTTTCTTCGGTTTTAATCTACAGTTCATAACCAATAGATTGTGATCAGAGTCCACATCTGCCCCTGGAAATGTCTTACAATTTAAAATCTGATTCCTAAATCCTTGTCTTACCATTATGTAATCTATCTGAAACCTGTCAGTATCTCCAGACTTCTTCCATTGTTATTGTTATTGTTATTCAATTTGAATATCAAGTTAACCTAAGAGGATAAGCAAAGACAGGACTGCTTGAGCATGAAGAAGGGGATGAGCATGTTTTGCATTAGTTCATCCAGGTAAGTTAAGGCCTCATTCAAACACTGTCAGGTTTACCACAACTTACATTTTGCAACGTTATGTAACTATTCCTCACAAACGATTGACATTATAGAACTTAAATTTGGTATGCCATTAGTCAGAACTATAGGGAAACATTCTGTGGAACGAATTTTCATTTACTACAATAGTACGGCATTTATATAAGAGAAAAGCCTAAGATTTGGTATTGTTTCCCCACACAAATTTGGGGAACTGTAAAAATGTAGCAAAAGAAGATATTAATATATGTTCCACAGGTATTTGGGATAATGGTATATAAAACTTTGTACAAAAATACATTAATTCCGTTCTGAGAGATTTTTCAAAAGGAAAAATTTGTATCCATCTTTTTGAAAACATTTCAGTTGTTTATAATCACAAACATATAACTTCAGTAAGCTTGAGAAAGTATGTGTGCATCCATACAACATTCATTAACATCTGTCCATATTTATAGGTACATTTGCTTCAAAAGTTTGGATTTTACAAGTTTTCTTTGAAAGTGTTGCAACTTCGCAATCACCTCCCCTTAACTTGCTAAATCTTCATTTGAACACACTCCGCCAGTGTGTATCCTGAGTGGTGTTGCAAATGGCGTCACCTCATTAGGAGACAAAAAAGGAAAAAAAAATCCGTGATTCTCCTCATTACCGTGCATGACTCTAGCATTACAGTTTTACGGCGATACCCATGTATCTCATTTTTCAATAATAATAATAAAAAAAACTATTTTTGGTCTTCGATATGAATTTTGGTTTTTGTCCGGGAGCAAAGCGAATGAAACAGAAAATACTTTTTCTATGCTTCCGATGCCAACATGTATCGTGTACAGTGGTCTGAATTGTGTGGAAGAACTGCGAAAGTACTGCCCGTAAAAACAGTTCTATATTCAGACAGGATTTTCTCCACTTCACCTCCAAACACTATGATTCTTTCGGGTGGATCAAACCAAATGTCATTGTTTTAAAAAAAAGGTTCTATTCACTTACATTCAAATGTCATCACGCAGTTCATTCTCTGAACTAGTGCTAGGGTTCTAGGTCGTCCCAGTAACTTCACTTCCTGCATTACACCTTGTAGTCTTGGAGTTCGCATTTGTAGAAATATTTTGCTGCCCTTCGCGTACAGCATTCCAGCGGGTGTTTTCGAACAGGGTAGCGCTTGTCCAAATACCGCTGCTGTAACCCAACATGCTCTACAGAGGGTCTAGATCTTGCACTGGTCTGCTCGATCACCAGATCTGCCTCCAATTGAGCACATATTTTTGGACATCGTTGGACGACAATCCCGGCATCATCTACAACCAGAATTAATCGCCCGTGAATTGACCGACCAAATAGAGAAGGCATAGAATTCCATCCCACAAGCTGACGTCTGGCGACCCTACAACACAATTAAGGCACATTTGCTCGCATGCATTCAACACTCTGGTGGTTTCACCGATTATTAACGTACCAGCATTTCACATTTGCTATGGCTTATCTTGCTGTTAAATTAACCTCTGATCTTTATCTATAATTACAACCATCCCGGAGAACAGTAACCGCTTCATGTATTCACACAATCCTAAAACCCGATATCGGGTAAACTACCTCTCTCAATGAAGGACAATTAAAACCGTATCTGCCTCAAGCATTTAAGTAAAGTCAATGATAATATTGGCAATAACTACTGTTATTAATATGAAACCATATCGTATTATGCTTAGTGGTTGGACATGTGTCAAGAGATGTTCAATACGTGTACAGTTGTGCAACTAATGTTCAGCATCCAGATTTTTTTGTGAGTTGTAGAAAACAATTAAGACATACTCCAAAAATGCATACTCTACTACCATTTACTGTGAGTCAGCAACAGATACCATGCCACACAAATCGTTTCAGTTATAAAAAACTGGATTAATATGTTGAGTGATTAGTTCTTGTGATTCAGTAATTACGAAGAATTTTCTTTATTTATTGTCGTCCATATACATCAACTATTGGAACGTCAATATTAATCGTTCAGCTACATCGAACAATTTTCAGCAAAACTACTGATTTCGATTAAACCATTTAATACTTCTGTCCCTCGATAAAGACAAAGGTAAAATGAGTGTTTAGAATCTTACTTATTTGGTAAGAGATTGTAGACCATTTGAATTGCAGCAGCGATAATGATAGGCGCACGGCACTCATTACTGCAATAACTGAGAGAATAGGTACTCTGACATGCGCGTTATGTAAAATTCTTTTGTGACGTAGCAAGTGCTCGTGCCTTGTTGTTTCTCCTGGGTCTTGTACTCAGAGCTCCGACTGTGAAAAATGACGAGTCCACGTCTTTCTATTTCATGTCACATACGAATTGCATGCCCCTCAACCACGAAATTATTGCACTCTGCTGTTACCGATGACATGCGGTGACCGTATGTTGGGGACTGAGAGAACTTCTTCGCACTGCCAATGCGAGCAGGTCCGCTGAGTACATGCTCTCAAGCCCAATTACGCCCCGACCGAAACGGTCTCACTCCCCAAGTGCTGTAATATAGTGATCGACTAATTGTGTACCTCAGTTATCCAAAATGGAAAAGGGGACCTACAGTTTATCGAGTAATCAGAACCACATGTCGCTCCTTGCAACTCCCCGCATCCTTCTAGATGCCTACATTAAAGCTAGATTAGAAACTTTTATTTTTCGTCCAGGATTCGATCCTATATCTTCTTGCATACCACAATGCGCTTTTCCTCTACACTACCAGACGGTCTCACTTCCCAAGTGGGAAACTGGTGTAAGAAGCATCCCTTACAACTGTCTCTCTGATCGTTCTGTACGTAACGTTCTGAGTTTTCGCCGGCAGCAGAACATGATTAGTGATTCTGTGCGGTGTGAACGAGGTAAAAACTACACACAGAAAAATGTGGATACGGTATTCTGCTATAGTTCAGTCAACGGTGTTAATCAACAGCCACGTGTCATGCGCGTCGAGCGACATCCTCAACGTCACATTCCAGTTACAGAAATGTTCAACGGGTTCTTCCAAGCACCATTCGAACATGGGAAAATCGCACCGAGGACGAGGAATCGTCGTAGGCATCGCGAAGTTCACACGTTGCCTACTGAAGAACGAGTTTTCAGGTTAGTAGACTCAGGTCCTGAAACAACTTTGTGGAGAACTCAAGCCGCTGAAGAAATCAACCAAGCCCTTGCGTTGTCAGTTTTCAAGACCCTTTTCAGCACGATTGTGCAATCTCCTAGCTAATAAGAGCACTGCGACTGATAACTGTGCTCCCAATGAATTCTAAAGTGGCCAGTGAAGATCTTAAGGCCACAGCTTGTTTTTCATTTACGGAGTTGCCCATAGAATTACCGCACTAATCACATGTGAGCCGACGCAGATACTCGAGGAATCATATAATCATCAGATGTCCTTCAGTGTCAGGAACCGTAACTGACCGACTCATATACACCTTACCATACAAATTGACAGGTGTTGATCATGTACAATATCTGTACGAAAAGCTTCCAGCACCATTTGCAGAATGCTACCGATGTTGAAATACAACGAATGTTGAGAACTCTTATCGATAAATCGCAGATGGTAAACAGTCCTCTTTTAGCGCGTTATTTAACAGTACGTAGAACAGGAGAATAATATGAACGTCTGAGAATGGGAATAGGAAGAGAGTAGCTGGAAGTGATAGAGGAATTTACTTACCTGGGAAGCAAAATCACAAGGGATGGTAGAAGCCAGAAAGAAATTGCGAGCAGAATACAAAAAGCCAAAACTGCATTTAATCGGAGAAGGAACTTACTCACCAGCAACAACATCAGTCTGAAAATAAGGAAACGTATCATGAAAGGTTTCGTTTGGAGTGTGGCCCTATACGGATGTGAAACTTGGACAATTGAAAGAGGAGAGAAAAGACGGCTAGAGGCCCTGGAGATGTGGTGCTATAGAAGGATGATGATCAGCTGGAGAGACAAAGTATCAAATGAAGAGGTGCTTAGAAGAGTACAGGAAACCAGATCTCTGTCGAGGCACATCCAAACAAGAGGAGACAAAGTTGTAGGGCACATCCTACGACATAACATCATCATAGGAACAATAGCAGAAGAAACTGCTGATAGAAGGAATCGACGGGGGCGACCAAGGATATCATACATGCAACAGATCATGAATGACGTTGGATGTAACACATACGTGGAAATGAAGAGGAAGGAAGACAGAAGAGATGAGTGGCGCTCTGCTGAAAACGAGCCTCAGGGTTGAACACTGAAGGAAAGAAGAAGAAATGGCTCTGAGCACTATGGGACTTAACATCTGTGGTCATCAATCCCATAGAACTTAGAACTACGTAAACCTAACTAACCTAAGAACATCATACACATCCATGCCCGAGGCAGGATTCGAACCTGCGACCGTAGCGGTCACGCGGTTCCAGACTGAAGCGCCTAGAACCGCACGACCACACCGGCCGGTGAAAGAAGAAGAACAAATGTTTACTGATTGTTCTACGAGTTCCAGCAGCACAGTATACACCTCCACCTTATTCCCCTTGATTTGTGGGATTGGTGACATTTAAAGGCATTGTTTTATACCATATTCATCGACAATGCGCTCACGTTCGCAGGAGTGTGTTTCCAGTGCGCGTGACCAACTCGGAGAGCAGTTTGTGATCCCGAAATTTGTGTAAGAAGAAAATTGAGAACATTATACGGTGTACACTAATAAATGCCTATCATGTGACAGGTACGCCTATATGTCAAGATGTACATGTTTCCGAGCATCATGTTAGGGACTATATTGGCTTTCGAGTGTTTCCATGCCAAGTAACAAGATGGGTCTAACGTTTTTATACCTCCTGTACACGTAAAAAATCAAATACAGGCAAATATTCGACCAGTATGTAGTTACGACGAAAAATAAAAATCTAATGTGCAGCGACAATATGCAGGGTACTGAAAAAAAGTGTACCGAATACTTTTAGAGGTGGTAGTATTAATCTAAACATGAAAAATAAGTCCACTAAATATGGATACGGAAAGACATACTGCCCGAGATAATAACTCGCTTATACGAAGAGCGCCGGCAGTAGTGGCCGTGAGGTTCTAGGAACAACAGTCTGGAACCACATGACCGCTACAGTCGCAGGTTCGAATCATGTCCGTAGGTTAGTTAGGTTTAAGTAGTTCTAAGTTCCAGGGGACTGATGACCTCAGAAATTAAGTCCCATAGTGCTCAGAGCCATATACGAAGGGCTGCGCGACGCTTGGTTGCGAATATTAGCGCAGTCGTTGCACTGGCCCTCCGTCAAATGTGTCAGCGAGGTATTATGATGTCTTACGATACTCTACCTACTATTAGGTGGTCTGCAGTCAGTTGTGTGGTTTGAGTCGTGGTGTAGGCTACGCTCCTTTTCGTCGTGTTTGTGTGCCTTAGGGTGTGTGTATGGTGTACTGAACCGGGGACCTAGAAACGACGGAGGGCCTTCGTCTCGTCGTAGACCTCAGTGTTTCACAATCCCGCCACAGCAATCCACCCACAGGAGGGTTCGGCCCCTCCCTCCATCCCCCTCCCCCATCCCCTCCATCCCCGACGTGAGGAACGTGTCATATCAGACGAGTGTAACCCTAGTGTTTGCGTGGTAGGGTAATTATGGTGTACCCGTACGTGGAGACAGTGTTTGCGCAGCAATCGCCGACGTAGTATAACTGAGGCGGCATGAGGGGAACCACCCCGCATTCGCCGAGGCAGATGGAAAACCGCCTTAAAAACCATCCACAGGCTGGCCGGTACACCAGACGTCGCTAGTAATCCGCCGGGTCGATTCGTGCCGGGGACCGGCACGCCTTCCCGCTCGGGAAGCAAAGCGTTAGACCGCGCGGATAGCCGGGCGTACACTTGCGTTAGGGTACTCATGCGGTGCAAACTGGGATGCTATCTGCGAGGAGGGGAGAACTGCCTTCGAAATAGAAACGCTTAATCTTGAATGTATGCTCGTACAGTGACAGCAAAGACATGATCCGCGGTAATTGATGAGAGAAGAGATGTTCCGGAATCAACAAACGTGTTTGTCTCACATGGCTGCACAGTGACGGTCATTCCGTTCCCGCCATCTGACGCCTTCGGTCAACTGCAGTATTACGCCATATGACAAGAGTAGTATTTGTATTACGACAGACTTGCGTGAATTATTAATTTGTGAAGTGTTTACACAAACAGCAATTTAGGACGAAAGGGACAAGCGGTATTGTAGTCGATACGTTCTTGGCTTATTCTGGGAAATCGTCGCAAAATCTGTGGAGATTTCAAGTAAATAGGCTTATAAAATCTATAACTACATGTGAAAAATTTACGTTGTACCAATTTTATATAGTCAACAAAAGTGTTTCGTGCTACATACGAATTACTACCACTTTGCTGAAAGTGATGAAAAATGAGTTTCTAATTTGTTTTATTGAACACAGCGAAATATACTGCAAGAGGCTTTTATTATGAACTGGCACTGTGCCAGATAGTAAACGATACAGCCGAAAGTTTATACTTCATCATAGATCCTTACCTAATGTTTCCCATAATTTTCAAGTGCCAAATTATCATAAATGGAACGCACATTGGCTGCCTGTGATGCAAAATTATTTACACGTATATCTTATTTGTAGCTGAACAATGTTCTATAATGTAGCTTCCACATCGTAAATTGATATAAGATAAAAATAATGATTATACGAGTATTTAATTTTATGTAATGAGCGCAAAATGTTGTAAAATTTGCATTACAACAAATCAAAGATTTTCTGTTTGGATATACATGTATAAATCTCCAAGATATTTAAGCAACGATGTTACATTTATTTTTATTTAAAAGAGCTGCATTTCATATAGTTACATGAAACAATGACTATGCAAAGCAGTTGCGTCTGGGATGCAATCTGAAAAAGTTTTTAAATTTCTCTCTGATCGATATTGCTGTCCGAGTAGTTAGGTTGTTAATTCTGTGTCTCTCCACACTGGAATATTCGCGTTTCGTCAGCATGTCGAATGCAGCTCAACCAGACAATCTTCTCTATCTGTAACTGTACTGTGAAACACACATACCAATTTGACTGTCATATCGGCTACATCTGATTCGGTCTCAATAGCTTTTCCAAGAATTCTCCACACTCAAGAAGTATTGCTAACGCTGCATTCCACGGTTTTTGGTGCTCTTGATGATCTTCTGTTGAATGTTCCTTGTCCTCATCAAGCCCTCTTCGTCGATGAGTTTTTAATAAATTAGGTAAGAGAGGATTGCGTAATCAGCAACAAAAACAAATGGTGCAACCATTTCACAGTCTGGAAGCTTGCTGACTTCTAGAATCGGGAGCTCATGTTGCTCCATCCACTTCCTCAGTTGTGAATAATGAAAAATTCGGGCATCACGTTCTTTTCCAAATCTTTTTCTGATGTAAACGTGTAATCTGCTCCTGTGATGGCCTGAGGTACAGTACAAAAAAAAATAATCATGTAGTTACGGAACATAGTGCCCGATTTACACGGACACTTAACCCTATATGCTTTCCGTCAAAAGTCGCTATACAATTTGCAAAGTCCCGCTTTTCATATTTCCTTGAAATCTCAATAAAATCTTCAGTTGTAGGTAGCGGCATATGTAGTGGCTGCAAAGTCAGCCATAAACATGCCGAGCTTCTTTGACTTCGCATCCAATAGCCGAATCTTTCATCCGAAAAGGAAAAGACATAGTTCTAAATATATTTTTAGTTGCAGTATACCAGTAACGAAAACGAAAATAAATTAATTTCAAAGCGCATGTCCTGTGTGAATGATTTTGAAATACTATAATATTGGTTGCAGGTAAAGACGCCAAAAACAAATGGAAGAATCTCCGTGGAGAATTCAAGAAAAGGTACTTAGAGCTGATGTCAAAAAGAAGTGGTTCTACAGCAGCAGATATAAGAATGTGACTGGCCTTGCTTCAACAACCTTCCGCTTTTAGCAGACTGATGAACACCAAGAAATATGGAAACAAATTTAGCAGCTGATGAAACAGATTCGCAAATGTGTGACATAGATGAACAACATTATTCGGGTATTAAAGATGAGTGTACTCGTATTTCAGACACTCGCAAGTCAAGAAATAAATCGACACATGGTTCCAGTGCTTCATTCTCTTCTTACAAAAGAATGCGAGCTGGCAGGGCTTCTGATGCAATTGCTAAGGAAACCTAGAACTTCCAAGAGTGAAATAAGAAACAGAGACACAACGCCACTGCAAATACATAAAGATGTGACCTTTCTTTAATTCATTAATTCCACAAGCGAAAACACTCAACTGACAAAAAAATATGCAGTTTAAGATTCAATACAGAAACTGTTATTTGAATATTGTTTCAACAAACGAGAACACTCACGTTCAAACAGTTGACTTGGCTTCAGACATCTCGTATGTATCATCCGACAGCTCCGTCGGTAACATTGGAGGTATCGTTCCACTTTTAGATCTGAGTGGTAATAATATTCAAAATTTGTAATGTGGTCATGAAGCATCCTAAAATCCATAACGCTATCTTGTACGCCACTGTCAACTGTGATCAATAAATAAAATAAACAAATCAAAGGTTTGTATCTTATATGTAGTAGTTTTTATATTCAGTCTTACCTCAAAGTGATCGCTAATCTTTCCTCTGGGAAGACTGGCTGATAGCGGAAAAAGCACTTACACTTTTCTTGCAAACTGGGTGTTATCAGACGCATTATGTACTCAAATGTTAATTGTGACATTTTCAGACAGAAACAAACTTCTCGGGATAAAGCTTCGATTTCGGAAACAATGTGTGCTATTCACCTCTTGTTTTCTTCTTCGTTTACTAGGATGAACACCTTCACGACTTTCATGTGAGTTTAAAACCCATGACTGTCCGAGGACTATATATTGAACAGCGTAAAGCTCACAATGATCGTGTGTCATCGGCACTAAATTCACTGTTATGGTAATTCCTCAGCTCTGCTTTAATAGCGCCTCTACCATACACACTACTGAGCAGTGGCTGGCTCATGCTATGCGCTGGATTAAACCTTCGTTGGGATTCTGTGTTTAGTCTCCCGCGGTTATCGCGATTATGCTGTTGTCCTAACCTTCTGCTGGTGGCATCAGCGGTGTGTATGGATATTCGCACCTTGGACTATCTTTAACCTGGCGCTTATTGTTTCCGTCTGGGCGATGTGCGACCAGTCGGCCGGTTGGCGCGGAGCAGCACGGAATTACCCGCGGGATGTAGTTTGCTGGGGCCCCTTGGGGTCTCTACGTGGTGTCGGAGTGTGTGGGGCTGTTCCCATAGCTACGAGGTCCGTGTCTCACCGACCCTGGACACGAAAGTTAGGTTTTGATTTAATCTACCAGCAAGTCAAGACTGTTCACTTTGTGACGTTTGGAGTTCGTTGTCAGGTGTTGGGATATTCCCACGAGCAACAACGTGGTTTTCAAGTTGTAAAATTCTAGCCACCCCCTGGTGGAATTTCTCTGTATTTGGTTATTTGAATTGAAGTGCACCAGCGGAATCTTTCCGGTTACCTGCCCTGGCCGTTGACGTAAATTTCAGGCAGCGTAGTTTCCTCATCGTGTTGTTTCTGTCCAGGGTGGTGTGTAGTTTGACAACTCCATGTATGATTGGTTGTGGGCGCCAATATCTTCTACGTTGTTCCGCTGAACTCCCTTTTGTGCCCTGGTCGGGTGAAGTGGAAGTTATCTTGTAGGTGTGTCCGTTAACTGTCGGTCGGTTGGGTTGTCGTCGGATCGTTAATGTTTGGGCCGACTGCCTGTCTCACCTAAGCGAGCTTCAGTGTTTGAATTCTAGGCCAACCCTCGAACATCTGAGGGCCCTTGGGTGTACTGCCTCTTTTCTATTTGTTCTTGTTGTTTGTACTTGCATGGCTTCTAGCCGATTAAAAAAAAATTAAGGTTGTTTTGCCCTTAGGGTGTAAGATTCTTTAGATCTTCAGCCTAATTTAAAGAACTGTTTCACGGAAGACCATTGGCATTTTAAAGGTTTTAATGTTGTTGAATTTTAAGTGTTTTTCTCCTAAGGCCTTCAGCGTAAATTAAGGAACTGTTTCACGTAAGGCCTTTGCTATTTAAAAAAAAAATTAGTGCTATGGTCTTTTAAGGGTTAGGCCTTCAGCCGATTTGAATTTAACTTGTTTGCTCTTGAAGTGTCTGATGCTTTGGGCCTTCAGCCTAACTAAAGAACTGTTTTAAGATAAGGCTTGCCTTTTAAATTTCTGTTTTGGTTGAGTTTTGCCTAAATAAGAACTGTTTTACGTGAGGTCATGTTTATTAAAAAATACATTGAAGTTGTTTAGCCTTAAGTGTTGGGCTTTCAGCCGATTTTGAATTCAAATTGTTTGCTCTGAAAATCTCAGATTCTTTGGACCTTCAGCCAAAATAAAAGAAACTCTTGTAAGGTAAGGCTTGCCTTTTAAATTTCTGATTATGCTTGCGTTTTAAGTTATAGGCCTTCAGTCGTTTTTAAATGAAAGTGGCTTTCAGCTGGTAATTGAGTCCCAAAGATTAAAGCAGTGTGTTTAAAAAAAATTTTTTTTTCTCTTGTAATGTTTGGTCAAATAATAAAGTTGTATGTTCGAGTGTAACTAACAGCCTCTTGTTTTGGCCCGTTTCGACCATTTAAACTACCTGTCCTGTCCTGCAGGCTTAGCAGGGCGTCTCAACTACGTGTCTGCTAGTATCTCTGCTCTGATCGCAGCTAGCGTTGCAGCTTTCACCACAAGGAGTACCCTCATTCTACAGTACTGTCAACCCTGGGCACGTACTATGGTGTTCCACTTAGGTGTTTACTGTTATTGAACTGCTCGTACCTACAAACGGTGTAGTACCTTTACATTTTTCGCTCTTTAGCCACTTGTTAGCAACGGAAGCCTACTACGCGACAAGTGAAATAGCGGATATGAGCCTATGGTTTAGCAGATGGGCGTAGACTGCTAACCCGTGCCTTCTACATCGGAAAATATCAACGGCGCAGAAGTCTCTCTGGTAGGCTGTTCGGCAGACTTTTCCTGCGTCTGAGAGATCGTTGCACCTCGGCAGACTGACAGTGAAAGGCCCCGTACGGTCTGCACACCTGACATGGAGCAGCGTGTGCTACGTGTAGTGGGAGAAACCTTCGGGACCAGTCTGCGACGATTAGCAGCAGCACAATGCGTATCTCACTCTGTTGTCTGGGGAGTAGGAGGTACTTCATTAAACATTGCTGTACCCACATCATCTACAAGCCTTAACGCCACAGGATCACCATGGAGTCGGCGGTTCTGTCAATGGCTGTTGTACAAGCGTGCAGCAGATCCATTTTTCACACCCAAGATATTATTTACCGATGAGCCAGCGTTCACAAGAGTTGGTGTTGTGAATCTCCATAACAAGAATATATGTTGTAAATCCCAAGCAATTCAGGAACGAGGCGTCAGCACTGATTCGGTATGCAAACTTGGCTATAGATTAATAGGGCTACCGCGAAGGTTAACCGGGGCCCACTACCTGGGCTTTCTTCTTAATGTATTTCCCACCCTGCTGGAGGCTGTGTAACTGCAGCAACGAACACATATGTGGTTCAGGCATGGTGGCGCACCAGCACAGTTTCGTCACAATGTGCGCGAACATCCGACGCAGACATGACCTGCTCGGTCCCCGCACCTCAGTCCCCTAGACTTTTGGTTAGGGGGAGACGTTTGAAGGAAATGTTCTAACGGTGTGCGGACAGCACAGGGTCGCGTCTTCAATACGTGCCAGCAGGTACAACAACCGGGTGTGCTTTAAAGGGTGCGTGCCGGCCGGAGTGGTCGAGCGGTTCTAGGCGCTTCAGTCTGGAACCGCGCGACCGCTACGGTCGCAGGTTCGAATCCTGCCTCGGGCACGGATGTGTGTGTGTCGTCCTTAGGTTAGTTAGGTTTAAGTAGTTCTAAGTACTAGGGGACTGATGACCTCAGATGTTAAGCCCCATAATGCTCAGACCCATAATAGCCATTTATAGTCCGTGAGACGAGTGATTGGTACTGACAGTTCTGGCGGGCAGACGGCGCCCTGTCTGCTACACGCATTCTCTAGCAGCAGAAATAAAAGCGAGACAAAATACAAGTCGTATTGGTACGCGTGAATTTATTTAAAGTTGATGCTTGAAATATAGTAACTCGAAAACTGATAAGAGCTATTTAGTACAAGTATCTAAGATTCTGAAACATAGTAAAGATATTTGTTAAACTTCACAACTGAAATGAAAACTATTTTCGCAAGTTGTTGAACATTAGCAGTTTCGGTTTCCATTGTTAAGTATTAACATTATTAATTTGTTCTACTACAAGCTACAGAATAATTGGTCAGTGTATTAAGAGTTATAATCTGAAGAAAGCGCTCACAATATGATGATCTGATTGTAGATCGATAGCAAACTCCCTCCTTACACTCCTGAATACGTTGTAGTTACTGTAATGGAAAAACACCACTCACATCACTGTCAGAATCTGATTTGACATTGTCTTCCTCAGCACTACTCGAACTATCACTGCTCTCTCCCAGATGTATAATCAAATTTTTGATGCTTCCAGAATGAGATTTTCACTCTGCAGCGGAGTGTGCGCTGATATGAAACTTCCTGGCAGATTAAAACCGTGTGCCCGACCGAGACTCGAACTCGGGACCTTTGCCTTTCGCGAGCAAGTGTTCTACCAACAGAGCTACCGAAGCACGACTCACGCCCGGTTCTCACAGCTTTACTTCTGCCAGTACCTCGTCTCCTACCTTCCAAACTTTACAGAAGCTCTCCTGCGAACCTGGTAGCACTTGCCCGCGAAAGGCAAAGGTCCCGAGTCCGAGTCTCGGTCGGGCACACAGTTTTAATCTGCCAGGAAGTTTCAAATTTTTGATGCATTCTTCCACAACCCCTTCGGTTTTGGCCGCCTCTCTGATGGCACTTGCAGTGCTGTTTACAATTTTAGCCCACGTCTCGCTTGTCACTTTATTGATAGCTGCTGGAAGGAGAGTTTCCACTTCAGAGATCGTGAATTTTTTATTGTTTGCAGCAATGTAATTTTTTATCTGCGCCCACACTCCTTCAATTGCGTTGAAGTGACAGTGGTATGGAGGAAGCCGAACGATTTCATGCCCGTGCCTTTTAGCAGTCTCGTCAATTACAGATGTTGGAAATTGGGGTTTATTTTGTACCACAATTTCGAGCAGTTCCGCCTTCCTTAAATCTTCTCTGAAATATACTTTTCGCCGTTTCAACCACTGAATGATGTTGCCAAGGTTGGTGCCTTATCGTGAACAACGGAATGATAAGGCGCATTGTCCATAACAATCACTGATGGACTTGTCAGATTTGTCATAAGCGATGTCTCGAACCATTCTTGAAATACTACACTGTTCATTTCTTCATGGTAATCTCCCGTCTGTTTTGACCGAAACATTTTCAAGCAGTTTGGCACAAAACCTTTCGATGTTCCTGCATGTAAGACAATAATACGCCCTCCTTAGCCAACAGGCACTGCCATTGTCCCCTCGGGCGTTCCATCATTCCAGGCTCTACGTAAAGAATGGCTGGCATTGACCCGAGTTTCATCTAACCACACTATACTTTCGAATTCCACACCCATGATCCTGCGCAGAAATCTGCACCGCCATACAACTACATCTGTCCTTTCCATTAATACTTAGCGTCCGTTAAACAGTGAATAGCTGAAGCCTATGTCTTTCAACACTGTACGCAATGAAAATTTGCTCCCTTTAAAAAGATCGTCTTTCTGAAGCGACACCAGTAATTTAGATAGAGTGGGATGTTCCCTTCTCTTATAATAGCTGTATATATGACGACAAATAGCGTCTTTCTGAAAACCGTCCAAAGCTGTCACCTGCTTATTTCTCGGTCGCTTCTTTCCTGGTGTGTGCAGCTTTGTTGTGCCACTCTCGTCACAATCTACACTATACTGTTCTTTCCCTATCTTTACAACAGTGTTCTTACTTATTTTCAATGCTGCTGCAGTTCTCTTCACAACCTGAACAACAGGAATTAAGGGTCCACCTTTGTCCTTTTCTTTCTCAAAGCAATCCCTCACAGAGCACACGAATTCACGGGCCTGGGTGTGTAGCACACTTTTCTTCCTCCGTTTCACTTCTTGTGTTGGGCTGGTACTACCCGCCGCACTAGACATTGTTTACAACGAAACATAAACAAAGAAACACTAAAAACAACAATAACGAAATAAACTGCGAATTCAGCTTCAGACAAACGACGAACGCCCGCACCGCCTGCACGCGAGACACTGGTAAGTTTCATATGCGCGCGCGACCGGGTTTCAGAGCGGCAACGTGGCCCTTGCTACCCGCTCAAAGTCAAGCCGTCATTGGCTGCCTGCCTGCGGTCGCTAGGCAACGGAAAGACCCTACCGAGCTGTCAATACCAAAGACCCGTCTCCCAGACTATATAGGGTGTGTCATTCCCTACGCTGGAGGATAGACGGGTGCATCGTCATGAGTGGACGCCACGTTTAACACCTCCTGAAGACACCTATTCGTAGTTTATTGGATTCATCTCAGAAAGAATGCATTTATGAACCCACGTTTATATTACGTATTTTCCTTTCTTTCGATGACAATAACCACTTCTCAAAGTATTCGAAACTTTTTTTCAACTGTCTGTATTTACTACAGATGTATTGCTTATATTGTTTCTCAAACGAGTTTTCGCAATAAGGAGTCCTCTGACGATAGAACTACATAATCGTTATTCTGTGTTTCTGAATCAACCTAGAGTACACTCTTCAGAACTTTACATACTGAAGACACTTTTATGGAAATTAGTTGATGCATTAGAAGTAAGTGATAGAAAGTTACATCACAATGAAATTACAATGAAATCCAGTCCATTAGGATTCATGCTATGGAGGAATCTGTTTCAGCTCTCGGTCCAGCAACCTCTATACCGAATTTAGGCGGAAAATCTTTGAAACAGATTGAGAAACAGTTTTATTCTCTAGCGATCTCTAGATGGGATAAATAAGAACTTGCTTTCTAGTAATCTGTTTCTGCCATGGTCATTGATATCGATTAAATGAAAATTCCATCGTTGGCACGTAAAATAAACGAAATAATCCATTTCATTGTCTCGAAATGAAAAGGGAACAATGATGCATGTATCAACTTCCGTGTTTACTGATAGTTGTCAGTCGTATTTTTGGCACCTTATAATATAAATATGAACAAACTGTGCTCGGTAAATTATTGTAACTGGAGTAGATCTTCCTTTTTGAATTTAAAATCCACCTCTGAGGGGAGATACATTACACCCCATCTGATCAGGGGTACTGTAACCCACGTTCACTTCTTGTATGTTATCCTCCATATGAGACCAATGTCAATTTTGATAGCTCCCGTACCTATCAACAGATGGAAAAACTTATCTGTAAGTTTTTACGTTTCAGGGTTAGCCCGTTTTAGAGCGCATGTTTTCAATTGAAGAATTTTAATGTCAGACTCCACTTTGGTTCACTTAAAAAGAGTGAATAACAGTTACGTACTTGTAGTTTATTCCACGCTTTCTAAGAATGGTTAATTCTAGAGAGGTTGTACGGAAACATTCAGTTATATCCGGTCACGCATGTGGGTGGGAATATTAGCGCACAATATGTTTAGTAGCAAATGCATCGGAATTACTCTCATGAGTATCCGAACTTTATGGAAGGATTGTAGAGAGAACTTATAACGGAGCTACAATTGCGGTTAATCAGGATTTTTAAATGACGCGTGCACCTACTTTTCCCTGTTGTTTGGGAAAAGCATCTGTTTTGAAGAATAATGAAAAATTGGATAAGAGCAGCTGCAGTTATAACCGAATTGTTACCTCGTTTCTGCTTGCGCGTGATAACTACTTAAACCTAACGAGCCTAAGGACATCAGACGCATCCATGCCCGAGGCAGGATTCGAACTGGCGACTTTAGCGGTCGCGCGGTTCCAGACTGAAGCGCCTCGAATCGCTCGGCCACACAGGCCCGCTCGAAAGAAATTTTGAGAGAAAAAGTAAAAGTAAGAAATATTTATTGAAATCTGGAATGAATAAACTGAATCTGTTATAATTTTAGGCTGTGAACTACTTACGAACGGTCGCCAGCTCAGTGTGTGAGCAAAATTACTGCATGACTATTGTTGATAAACTGTAATCTTTGAATGTTGATCAGGCGAGAACGAAACCAAAGTCACTGACCCGAACGCAGATTAATACCGTAACTTAATCAGGAAACAAGCAAAATAATTTGTGCTGAACACATGCTCGTAAAAGTTGAATAGTTTTGCGTTGCTCACTTTAATGCTGTTACTGATTTTAGAACTGCAGATGTTCGTAAATGCTTGTTTCCCGTTATAACAAGCTATTTCTGAAACGTTGTAATGCTTTATTCGAGAAGACTATCTTTATACTACACTGTTGCCGGCCGGAGTGGCCGTGCGTTTCTAGGCGCTACAGTCTGGAACCGCGAGGCCGCTACGGTCGCAGGTTCGAATCCTGCCTCGGGCATGGATGTGTGCGATGTCCTTAGGTTAGTTAGGTTTAAGTAGTTCTAAGTTCTAGGGTACTGATGACCACAAAAGTTGAGTCCCATAGTGCTCAGAGCCATTTGGACACTACACTGTTACGTAATTGGCCCATGTGAGTAGACTTTGTCATGCACACAAAAAACATGAAATATACTGGTCTGAAGTAATACCATGTCAACATCTATTTAAATTTTGCTTCACCTCATTTTCTGTTAGTCGTTATTCTTCAAATAGTTGTTCTACTAAGCAACAAAGGTCATTTAGGTTAAATGACGGATCTGGGTAGCTCTCAGTTCGGTAAATTGTATTCCTTTGTCTCAATTACCGAAATTTATTAAGCTCATCTGTTTAAATATTTTGCTATTTTTTCTCTGGCGGTATTCCCGGAGTCAGTAAAGGTAATAGGACAGGACCCTATTAGGTAAATGATTGAGGTGAAATTAATTTACATTGTTATTCAATTAGGAAAAACTACTACGCTGCCTAGTCGTTTACAAAGTGAAAATGAAAGTGGTCGGATCTTACTTCGATGTGTTGCTGTTGGTGCGATCTATGGCGTTATTCGTCAAAAGCGTACGACAACAAGCTCTTCCTTATCGTCGCTCCATACAACATCTTTGGGCCAACGGTATTCTTATGGAATACTAATTCCTCGTGATGGCAATGTACTAGGCCTACTTAAAACCACAAAATATGCCTGACCATATATAAAATTCTTGCAGTTTATTCTTTGCAGTCTCGAACTCCACGTCTGTGATTGGCCTCCGGTCACTAGCAACTCTCTCCGCCAACTACTTCATTCCGACAGCGCGCTTACACTCCCAGTGACAACACTCTTTACTTCAAACATAGCATCCTTTCCCTACTAGGCCAGCGTTTCCACTACATCATAATTACAATATTATTTTTAATTAGTTCATTTGAATTAATTCTTTGATATTTAATAATATGGCAACATTAATAAAATAATGAAAGATTTCTACAGAAATTTCATCGCATTAAGTTACAGAACTAACTATGCGAAAAATTTATCGGGCACTGTGTTGTTACGAACTGAAGAATGGAAGGCAGACTTGAGGGAGAGAGCAGCAGTCTGGTTATAGGAGGAGCAGAGACACTCTTGACGCAATTTTAGTTTTGCGGTTGGTAATAGAGGCCATATTTAGAAAAACGAAGTAACATATCACATGGCATTCACTGATTTGGAGGAGACGTTTGGTAATACAGAATGGAATGCCATTATACACTCCTGGAAATGGAAAAAAGAACACATTGACACCGGTGTGTCAGACCCACCATACTTGCTCCGGACACTGCGAGAGGGCTGTACAAGCAATGATCACACGCACGGCACAGCGGAAACACCAGGAACCGCGGTGTTGGCCGTCGAATGGCGCTAGCTGCGCAGCATTTGTGCACCGCCGCCGTCAAGATCAGCCAGTTTGCCGTGGCATACGGAGCTCCATCGCAGTCTTTAACACTGGTAGCATGCCGCGACAGCGTGGACGTGAACCGTATGTGCAGTTGACGGACTTTGAGCGAGGGCGTATAGTGGACATGCGGGAGGCCGGGTGGACGTACCGCCGAATTGCTCAACACGTGGGGCGTGAGGTCTCCGCAGTACATCGATGTTGTCGCCAGTGGTCGGCGGAAGGTGCACGGGCCGTCGACCTGGGACCGGACCGCAGCGACGCACGGATGCACGCCAAGACCGTAGGATCCTACGCAGTGCCGTAGGGGACCGCACCGCCACTTCCCAGCAAATTAGGGACACTGTTGCTCCTGGGGTATCGGCGAGGACCATTCGCAACCGTCTCCATGAAGCTGGGCTACGGTCCCGCACACCGTTAGGCCGTCTTCCGCTCACGCCCCAACATCGTGCAGCCCGCCTCCAGTGGTGTCGCGACAGGCGTGAATGGAGGGACGAATGGAGACGTGTCGTCTTCAGCGATGAGAGTCGCTTCTGCCTTGGTGCCAATGATGGTCGTATGCGTGTTTGGCGCCGTGCAGGTGAGCGCCACAATCAGGACTGCATACGACCGAGGCACACAGGGCCAACACCCGGCATCATGGTGTGGGGAGCGATCTCCTACACTGGCCGTACACCACTGGTGATCGTCGAGGGGGCACTGAATAGTGCACGGTACATCCAAACCGTCATCGAACCCATCGTTCTACCATTCCTAGACCGGCAAGGGAACTTGCTGTTCCAACAGGGCAATGCACGTCCGCATGTATCCCGTGCCACCCAACGTGCTCTAGAAGGTGTAAGTCAACTACCCTGGCCAGCAAGATCTCCGGATCTGTCCCCCATTGAGCATGTTTGGGACTGGATGAAGCGTCGTCTCACGCGGTCTGCACGTCCAGCACGAACGCTGGTCCAACTGAGGCGCCAAGTGGAAATGGCATGGCAAGCCGTTCCACAGGACTACATCCAGCATCTCTACGATCGTCTCCATGGGAGAATAGCAGCCTGCATTGCTGCGAAAGGTGGATATACACTGTACTAGTGCCGACATTGTGCATGCTCTGTTGCCTGTGTCTATGTGCCTGTGGTTCTGTCAGTGTGATCATGTGATGTATCTGACCCCAGGAATGTGTCAATAAAGTTTCCCCTTCCTGGGACAATGAATTCACGGTGTTCTTATTTCAATTTCCAGGAGTGTATTTCTCTTATGAAATGTGGTTTCAATTATAGAGATGAAACGGTAATCCACTCCCTGTACGTCACATATAGGTGAGTACTCAGGTCTGTTGGACTGGTATAGAAGCCAATATCATGAAAATTGGAAGACAAGAATGCCCTTGATCACCACTGATACATTATCTGTGTACTGAAGAGGCGATGAGAAAGTAAGTGAGACCTCATTGTGAGAGTTCGTCAAGTACGGATATCAGTATGACATAGGTTGGGGAAGAGTAGCAATAGTAGCTGAATGTAACCACAAACCATCATTCAATGGAACATATGTTAGCTAGCAGCATCAATATTCATACAGACAAAAATAGTACTAAAGTAATAGTATGCACGAGAAGTTGGAGGACTTGCAGGGAGGCTAAAGGTTAAACATGGACCAGAAACTCTTGGAGAGGTCGACGAATCTCGCTATTTGATGTTACAGGCTGACCAGGTCTGGCTGTGTAGTTCCATGCGCTGAAACTGTGGTATGGAGTCTCCAGTATCGCAGCACGTGTGGTTGCTCACTCAATAGGAACTTTCTTACTACGACGGGTCTTCAATAAGAAATGCAACATTTTTCCACCATTCAAAGCAAATTGTTTTTATTCAAGGTTCCAGAAATCCACACTATAAGCCACTCTTCTGGCGGCAAATTCTGTTTTTTAGCATAATGTCCATTCATGGGAGGACCTTAAACGTCATTCCACTGGAAGAACTTGTATGCCGGCATGTTACCACTCTACTGGTCGACATCGGAGCAAACTTCTTTCTGCATCAATAGCCCCCCAATCAGACATGTACTTCTTCCCTCGGAACGCATCCTTCATTGGGCCAAACCGACGGAATCTGGAAGCTGGAAGATCCAGCCAATTGATTGGTTGGTTGAGGAAGAACAGTCCAGTGAGGTTCTCTGAGCTCCTCGTTTTCCGTTGCTGAAGCCACTATGTATAGGGCCGCTAGTCGGAACTTGATGAAACTATAGGGGCTGAAGCATGAGTTTTCAACGATGTTAAAAAAAGAAAAAGAGAACCTACACATTTTTTTCAACCGAAACTGGCGAAGGAAGAAAGTTCGTTATTTGTTGAACGCCCTTTGTATTTCATTTCCTCCATTCGGTGGTTTCTCACATGCTGGTCATGGCAAGTAAATAGCAGGTGTCGTCCCCCGTGGAATGCTGAGGCAGCACAACGGCAGCTGGCGGCGACGGCACTCTTGCTGACTCAACAGCGTGTCTGCAAAGCGACGAGACAGGACCGGAAGGTGGCGAGTACTGCGTTTATCTGTGGCGGCTGTCTACAACGTACTCATGATCCTTGGAAGCCGGCAGGTATTTCACGGGATGACGGCCGCTGAGCAGTGTAACCCTAGCTGGCCCCATTTGAAGCCCCAGTCCCATGAGGGTTAGCTGATGGCTTATACGAGAGGCGTTTGAAAAGTCCGTGCAAAAATAAAAACTACTCACGTTTTTGGGTTAAACCTTTTTTATTTTTCGACGTAGTCTCCTTCGTCCAACGCTGTTCTAACTTGTTGATCGCTTCCGAAGAATAGGAATTGTCCAAGTCTGCAAAATAGCTATTAGTTGCTGGAATCACCTCATCGCTTGAGTAAAATCTTTGTCCGGCCAGCATTTTCTTCAAACTGGGGAAGAAATAGTAGTCCGAGGGAGCCAAGTTTGGAGAATATGGGGGATGCGAAACGACTTTTAATCCTATTTCCATTAATTTTGCGACCACAACTGCTGAGGTGTGTGCTGGTGCATTGTCGTGATGGGAAAGGACTTTTTTGCGGTCCAATCGCCAGCACTTTTCTTGCACAAAGGGGTCACAGGAGGAAGACGTTGCAGCAGTAACTGATCAAGGCAAAAGCTGTCTCTATAAAAAGAAATAGCTATTAACATTCACAATAAACCTCATTAGATGAAAAGGTTTCATGAAATGCTATGTTTAGTGTGAAACATACATACAGAGCCAAATATAAAAAGTAAGCCTTTAAAATGTGTTACTGAAGACTGTTGCGGAACAGCGCAAGATGACTTGGAACAAGTTAACGAGCAAAACTATACTCCATCTGGTCTCGGAAGACCATAACACTTCTGCCCGACCGCCGTGTCATCCTCAGCCTACTGGCGTCATTGGATGCGAGTATGGAGGGGCGTATGCTTATCGCAACGTTCTCCTAGCTGGTGTCAGTTTTCGTGACTGGAGCCGCTGCTTCTCAGTCAGGCAGCTACTCAATTTGCCTCCCAAGTGTGGAGTGCACTCCGCTTGCCAACGTTGTCGGAAGACTAGATGGTATCCATCCAACTGTTAGCCAAGGCCGACTTCGCATTACTTCGGTGATGTGGCGGGAACCGGTGTTACCACTGCAGCAAGGCCGCTGACGTGTACTTAACAGCATAATGAAACAAAGAGTTGGAATGGCTGCGCACTTTGTACATGAGTCGTCAATGAAAATTGTCGAGGAGTGGTAGAGGGAAGCTACAATAGCGGAAGTTTCTATAAAGGCAGGTTCCAACATAAGTAAAAGTACAATTTTTGAAGCAAATGTGTATCGAATTTGTTATGAAAGAATTAGATACTTGAAAGACATAATCAGTCATGACTAAATTACACAGTTTCTTTCATACCACGAGTAAAAAAAAAAAAAAAAGGTGTTGGGGGGGGGGGGGGGGGGAGGCTTGCATTTCCTGGATGGAAACTGGTATAAAGTCGCTCAGTTTCCTGTTCTGTTATTGCATTGTTGGCACTTTATCCAACCTCCGTTCTTCCTAATTACCTCGAAAATTTTCTTCTGAGTGGATTTGGTTACTGTTAGTAGTTCTTGCAGTGAATTTGAATTACCCACTCTTCTCGTAAAACTCTTTTCAGCTTTACATGCTGCCTCAAACTGTCTTCCACTGTGATAAACAGGCATTGCAAACATTCTCGAAAGGTCATCCATGGGGTTCGAATCAAGGCTACCTGCAGACCAGGAGAAAATATCGATAAATTTATCTTCAGACAACTTTCTGCATATAGCAGAAACATGCACAGACGCAATATCTTGTTGAAACATTAGACTTTCGTCCCCTCAGTCTTCATGAATTCTAATCAGTTCTGTTTCTAACACCTCAGTGAACATGTTAGAGTTCATTCTAGAGTTCAGGCAAGCGCAGAAGGCTGCCCATATCCTAATACTTACACCACCAAAATTTCTGCTCATCCTTACCTGCTGCATAATTCTCAGATCACACCAATAATACTGAAGTCCATCTGGGCCATTTAAATTAAACTCATCACAGAAGATCACATTATTCCTATTCTCAAGATCAGCAAACTTCAACTGAGCGTTATTATGTTTGGGTAATAGAGCATATTTCTGCAGTCGTCTCTTGAAGGAAAGGTGCATGACATGTGACAAAAACCGTCGTACACGCCTGGCAGTTACTGGCAAGAGTAAACCGGCCACGAGATGAGGTGAATAACCGTTTGTGGCCCTTCCTTCGCTAAAATGTAACCACTTTGAAGCGATGCGTCACATAACTTTCTACAGTGCCCATTATTTCCGCTCTGCCCATATCGTGAGCCCAGTCTAACGAAATTATCAATGACTGTACCTGAACGGGTGAACTTCTTGTCAATTTGACGAATAGAGTGTCCCATTTACTTGTACACACCCAATTTTGCTTTTTCTTCATTGTAACTGTTTTCCGATTGACATTATCACGACCTTGGCTTATGCACGCAACTCGCACTATCACTAATGGTGTCTGGTTTCTATCTGCAGTGTAGGCACTTAGGCACGCACTAATACCACACAGAGAAGACTGGCTTTATACCGAGTTCCACCCACTACCACCTGTATCATTTACACTTTGTTATATAGTGTACTACTGACATCAGATGCGATAGCATTTGACAGCATATGTCGGGATACTTGATATCACATTACTGTATGTACACGGGACGCAACTATTCCAATCGACAATATTTATTTTCCTACAAGTATCCACTCACTACCGTATAGGGGGAGCATGCCTAGGTAAGAAGTTTCTTCAATAATATGAGATGCAATCAAGTTAAAATAAAGGAAGTGGACAAGCGACGGAATGGAGCCTTCCTAAAACTAAGTGTTGATAATGAACAACAAAAATATCAAATAGGATGCAATTTTTTTTATTTTTATTTTTTTATATTTTTGAGTCACCTCTTCTTCACTTTCGCTAAAATCTTTGTCTCAGAGTAGCACTTGCACCGTACCTCCTCAGTTATTAGTTAGTTGTGTTCCACTCTCTGCCTTGCCCTACAGCTTTCCCCGTCTACAGCTGTCTCTACTACCAGGGAGATCATTCCCTGACATCTTAGCACGTGTCCCATCAGCCCGTCCCTTCTCCTTGTCCGTGTGTTCCATATCAGGAGTCAAGGGGAACATAATGACAAATCGCAGTTCTTACTTTTTCAGAAAACAAAATTTACAGTATTAAGACTCAAAATATTTCAGTTTCTCTGGTTATTTTCTTTATTTTGGTTTAAAGTAATAATATGTATTCCATATCTACATTACTGCCGACATTATATACATTTGAGTAAGGTACACAACAATATGACGCATTTTTATCATGACTACAACCGGCACAGAGAACAATTATGACAAGTCCGTAACATATTGGAAGTAGTTTCCAGACTTGAAACACTTACCACTTAATTAAATTTTCATTACAATAAATTAGCTCATATAATCTTATAACAGTATGTTATAAAATATTATTCTGTACTTTTTCAATTGTTGAGAATAATGCAGGACACGACTGAAATACATTTGCTCTTCACTATGGCCAAATCTTTTCAGGTCTTGCAAGTTCCTTTATTTCAAGTTACGTATTCTAATATCATCTATAAAATAAACAGACCAACTAAATTCATATCGTTTTAATACTTAAAAGAATCGGAAATTCACTTTGTGAAATGAAGAAGAACCTTCAACAGATATTATTATAAAGAATCTACTGCACCTTCATATCAAGCACACGCGCGGTTGAACTCGCCCTCGCTCATGTTGGTAACTTGTCTTTCCTGTCCAAGAAGAAGTAGCAATGCTTCCTCACAAGCTATGCTGTGGCTCATTCTAAACCGAACCAGGTACCACGTGGCCACTCCATCGAACACGATCTTCGAGTTGGCGAAGGAGAGAACCATTTGCCTTTGTTGGACTTCTTCGAACATTCCCGGGCAGAGGAAGACTTGGGTGCTGTTTGGCTGGAGGGATTGAGGAAGACTTCACGGCAGTACTCCTACTGTCTTTCCCTGCCTACTGGTTGTCTAGCTGGGGCCTTCGCTCCATGACGCGAGACTTTGACGGTTTGTTAAACAGTTGGACGGGGGGATTGTGATGATACCTTGACAATGGACGATTTCACAACCTCAGAGCAGAATTTGAGGTCGCATGTCTGCGTGGTCATGTCCTTCATGGAGCGAGGGTAACAAGAACAGAACTATAGGTGCCAGACAGGAGAACACAGGGTTTGCAGCTAGCCTGTAACTTGCGAGCTACTGTGGGAAGCACTTTTTCCTTTACCCTAATCTCTTGGACAGCCTACTCATCAAGATACACGGGACAATCCCGAGAGGAGGCGGTATGACCACCATTGCAGTTGATACATCAGGGAGACAGAGGCGGACATTTGCCCTCTTGTGCATCCCTGCCACGGGTGACTCATTTGTCTGAGTGTCGACAAGACGTTCTAGTGTGGTTGAAACGACGACACAGGTAGCAGCGCATCGGGTTCTGAATGTACGGCTGGACTGTGATAATTTCATAACCTGCTTTGATCTTGCATGGCAGCACCACTCTATCAAAAGTGAGGAGAAAAGTGCGGGTGGGCACTAAGGAGGAATCTGTGGTGTCACCGCCAGACACCACACTTGCTAGGTGGTAGCCTTTAAATCGGCCGCGGTCCGTTGGTGTATGCCGGACCCGCATGTCGCCACTGTCAGTGACTGCAGACCGAGCGCCGCCACACGGCAGGTCTAGAGACTTCCTAGCACTCGCCCCAGTTGTACAGCCGACTTTGCTAGCGATGGTTCACTGACAAATTACGCTCTCATTTGCCGAGACGATAGTTAGCATAGCCTTCAGCTACGTCATTTGCTACGACCTAAAAAATGGTTCAAATGGCTCTGAGCACTATGGGACATAACTACTGTGGTCATCAGTCCCCTAGAACTTAGAACTACTTAAACCTAACTAACCTAAGGACATCACACACATCCATGCCCGAGGCAGGATTCGAACCTGCGACCGTAGCAGTCGCGCGGTTGCGGACTGCGCGCCTAGAACCGCTAGACCACCGCGGCCAGCTGCTACGACCTAGCAAGGCGCCATTATCATTTGCTATTTATCTTGTGATGCATGTACCATCAGACGGATGTTCACCAATTATGGATTAAAGTTAAGTATTCCAGCAACTACGTATGTTATTGGCTATATTCATTACTTTGTCCTGTTCCAGACCTCACGCCAGCCTGCGTGAGCTTAAATGCGTGCCTTTCGGCTTCACCTCATAGTGGCTTGGCTGTCTTGCCAAGTCACAACAAATGACGACGAGGATTTTGCTTTCGATTTGATCTTGCCTAAATTCCTTGTATCATGGCTTCGCCACAATCTCCAGATGTACTGTCCGAATCTTATCGCTTGCAGAATCAGCAGACGCAGGCCTTATTGGATGCACTTGGACAGCTCGTCCAGGGTCAACGTGCAATGCAAAACGATGCGGCAGCCGCCGCTTCACCGCTCACGCAGCCACAACACGCAGTTGCACCACCTTTTCGTCCTTTTGATGCGTGTAACCTCCCCACAAAAATTTAAAAAATGACAATATTATTTAAGAGTGCTAATGGACATTGCGCTAAGTGTAACCTCTCCACTGAAATTTTAAAGACAGAAATAATAAATGAATAGGAGCCAAACGTAACCTCCCTACCAATTAAATTTAATAACAAAAGTGAGAATCGCAATCTGACTCAAATATAAATTCCTCACAAAAAATGAAAGTCAATTTAGTGATAAGAAAATCTCAGTGATAATGATAATTCAATTAAACCGAAATATAGGTCTTTGGCCCTGTGCAAAAAAATCAGAATTAAAGTCTTACCTCAGTATAACTGCATGTCAAATTTCTGCTCTTATTGTTGCCCACGGCTTGGAGGAACTGCATGGCAAATAATATAGTTTTTTTTTTTTAAATTTAACTGAAACCTTTTTTTTTAAGGGAAGTGGAACGAAATCGTTAGTTCAATTAAATAAATTTTTTTTGTAAAATTGCTTTGAAATCAAAATTATTATTGGGGCACTTGTTGGAAATTGATTACAATAAATAAACTTTACATTATCTGATGTTTACCTACATTAACAATATACCTCATTCAACCTCTTGACCAGAATGCCATGTCGACGCTCGCCGACTGCGTTCCGCTCGCGACCGTGACAGGACTAAACCACTACTGCCGACAGGCTACATCACACAACCGCACTGGGCTGCTACTACCGACAGACTGCACTGGCCTACTGCTACTCCCGTACTGCTCTACATGACGACTACTAGTGTACTGCTCGCAACACTCGCGCGGTCAAGCGCATACTAACCACGATAATAGGCTCTCTGGTCAAAGATTTTAACGTGCCTCACCATCGCTACTACGTTACATACGTGTTTCATAACCCTCCACTGGGGGGGCAAAAATTTGGCAGCGATGGTGAGTCATTTGGACTTGCCATCGCAAGAAATTTTTACAATTTACAGAATATTCAAATTTAGTACATAAATTAAATGTGGTGCACACGCACCAAGTACAAAATATATCAGACAAAGACAAAATGTGAGTACAAAACATAGTAGCAAATCAGAAAAATGTATATAAAAATTATTTGACAGATAAAGTGCACAGGCACTGAAAAAATTCTTTAGCATTTTCAGAACAAATAAACAGAATGGCAGAAAATCATGTTGATAAGTGACATGAGTGTACTCGCACTGGAGTTTAGAACATATCAGCAAATGACGAAATGTATATACAATTAGTAACAAATGACATAAGTGCATACACACTGAAGTATTGAACATACAGAATGAGTACAAATCATATTGAAAAATGAGAAAAAGGCACAGGCACTGAAATTCAGTAGAAAACATATTAACACCTAACATAAGTGCACACGCACTGTAGTTCAGAACATATCATTAAAATAAAAAATGTATATACAATATAAAAGACAAGTGTGTACATATACTGTGCTTCAGAAAAAATGGAAAAATGTCTTTAGCATTTTCGCAACAAATAAACATAATGGCAAAAAATCATATCGACAAGTGACACAAATGTACTCGCACTGGAGTTCAGCGAATCGAATAAAAATGTATAGCCATGAACATAAATGATGTTAACCAAAAAATGATCTTCACTATGTGACAAGAATTAGGATAGGAAAGGGAAGGATTGCATCATGGTTGTAGCACTTTAGATTGCACATTGCTGTTCTGAAAGTCCATATCTTTCCACAGAAGTACAACACCAAGTGACACAATTTGAAGTTCTTTTCCCATCAGAATTTATCAGCGTAGCCAAGACACTGAACTGTTGTAGTAATATTCCGTGTTTTCATTTTGGCAGTACATTAGGTACACCAAACAGTGGGACCATAATAACGTCTTCATCGCTCACGGTGGCGGACAGCATGTCGTGTCAACACCATGCTCTTACAAGGCACGCCAACGTAGAATTAGTGCAAAACCAAAGATAGTGCTCCATGATCACTAGGATAAACAGGAAAAATGGACATTGCAGTAATTCAGGGTAGTTAGTTCATAAGGTAAAGGACATTAAGTCACATAATATTGACAATTACAGTCTTCATTAGTAGTTTGCGGCATTCATAGCCCAGTTATTCAACATTTCTGTACCATGTATGTAGTATTACAGAAAAATGTTCATTAATTGTTTTACATAGAATCAGTAACCTTCTTTTCCTAGTTACAAAGCATTATGAAATAATCGCATTCTTTTCCAGTTACAAAGTATAGCATAGTTAATTAATCATTTGTCATTCTAATAGTAATAATCATTAGCTTTTTTCTAATTACAGAGCATTATGAAACAATCGCATTCTTTTCCATTTACAAAGTATGGCATAGTTAATTAATTATTTGTCATTCCAATATAGTAAGAATCATTAGCCTTCTCCTAATTACATAGCATTATTAAACAGTCACATTCTTTTCCAGTTACAAAGCATAATTAAGAATCATTAGCCTTCTTCTAATTACAAAGCATAGCATCATTTGTCATTTCAATATAGTAAGAATCATATTCTTTTCCTAATTACAAAGCATTATTAAACAGTCGCATTCTTTTCCAGTTACAAAGCATAATTAACAATCATTAGCCTTCTTCTAATTACAAAGCATTATGAAACAATCATATTCTTTTCCAGTTACAAAGTATAGCATAGTTAATTAATCATTTGTCATTCCAATATAGTAAGAATCATTAGCCTTCTCCTAATTACAAAGCATTATTAAACAGTCACATTCTTTTCCAGTTACAAAGCATAATTAAGAATCATTAGCCTTCTTCTAATTACAAAGCATTATGAAACAATCATATTCTTTTCCAGTTACAAAGCATAATTAAGAATCATTAGCCTTCTTCTAATTACAAAGCATTATGAAACAATCATATTCTTTTCCAGTTACAAAGTATAGCATACTTAATTAATCATTTGTCATTCCAATATAGTATTAATCATTAGCTTTTTCCTAATTACAAAGCATTATGAAACAATCGCATTCATTTCCAATTACAAAGCATAGCATAATTAATTAATCATTTTCCAAGTGACATATTATTCATTGCTGTTCACCATTACTCAGAACTTTCTCGAACTGGTATCACTATTTGGGACTGTTAATACATTTTTTTGTTAGCAATGCATTGCGTTGGGATCGATAATTAATTGCTGAGGCATAACACTATTTGCTTTTGACCTATTGCTGCAAATGAGGATAGTTAACGTCATTCGTCATGAGTCAGCTGTAGCAAGGTTATGTAACGTGGCAGTATATGTGAACACATTTATAAATGATAAACACAAATGGGTAAAATATAAAAATGCAAGTACTAGAACAGGTATAATAAGTAACAGGTTTAGTAAGTATCATGAAAAGCTTCTCCTGGAAAAAATACAAAATGGATTATTGACCTGAAAGAAGAGACGCACACTATGCTGAAAAGTAGTGAACTTCGAATTAACAGGTAGTGAAATGTGTATAAAAATGTGTTCCATACCTGTCCTTTCCAAAACTTTCCGTCATCCTACTATGCAATATAACACCTGCTGTCAAAACAAACTGCAACAAATACTTAAATAACTACATAGCCTAAATATAACTTCAACATTATCCTCATATCATCACCTGTAAAGAAAAACTTCATTATTCATAGTAGCATATTCTTCATCATTATTCATCAGCATTCATTATCATCTGCAAAAAAATCACTTCATTACTCATTACACAACTAATCCTTATCTCTAGCATATTTCATCACTAAAACTGAGATGTGTAGTTCTGTCTGACAGCCTGCATCAATCACCTTGTATTCTGAAAGAAAAAAATTAGTTAAGACTGCTATTCTACGATGAGTATAGTATATTCTTGTTGATGCTCGTTAATCCTGATCCATTTACTCTTCCTCATAAAGTTATTGCATCTTCTTTCGTTTATTCCGTAGGTGAAATTCCCATTTCTGTTGGATTTATTTCTTACACGCATCATTTCTTTCTGAAATTGATGAACAGAGATTAATGTCTTGCATTTAAATCATATACCCACTAAATAATTACCGGTTTATGGTAACATAATTAACCATACAGCATAACATGACAGAAAACGTAATATGTCAAAGACATTGACAGTGTTCAGATGCAAAATGTACAGAGAATAATACAATGCAGCAGCAAAAAACGTAAAACAGTCACGATCTTGAGATGTCATAGGGCAACAAAAATGTCAAAGTCAACTGCTGTGTGTTATATCTTAACTATTTTTACAGTGCATACAAACAAAACTGAAATACAATCATATATAAAAAGACAAAATGTGACGTTCGTTGTGTTCAGCTTGTATGTAGTGTAGTTAATAGAGGCGAGAATTAAAGACTTTAATGGAGAGAGAATTTGATAAAATTACTACGTGATTACTTAGAATTGCATAATTATTCATAAAATACGTAAGTTCATCTGGAAAAATATGCACGGTCTGATGTGTAACGACAAGAAAAGCGACCTGCTAACCTTACCTTGCCGGGCACTTGCCAAGAAAAAATACGATAATCATCAGTAATTAGTCAGGTGAAATAATTGCATTAGTAAATGACATCATAGTGTGTTGAATCATACAGTGTCTTCATTCAATAAACGGTTTAATGTTTGAGATATGGTGATTGCCTTTCGATTTTCTGGTTCTCAAAGTTTCGACGTGTACAACATTGGGGTGAGGGATGCTGCGAATCCGATATGGACCTGCGTATAGAAGTTCAAATTTACTGCACTTACCTTTTAATTTGCTGGATAAATAGTGTGTACGTACTAATATTTTCTGTTCAACGTGAAAGTCGCGGCGTGTACAAACCTGTTTTTGCTGTCTTCTCCGGCGCTCTGCGGCACGTTTGATGTTGTTCAGCGCAATGTCAATTATTTCGTGGTGTCTTAGCCGACGACATTTAGGGAAGTTTACTAATTCTTTAATTTTGTTTGGTGGTTCAACGTTTTTCAGTATAACAGACGGAGATAGCATACTTGTTAACCAGTTCGTCAGGAATGCATAATAACCAATTGTTTCTGTCAGGATGAGAGCGGCGTAACAGAATGTCATTGCGTACAGTGTAATGGTTTCTAATCGTAACATTATTCCTATCTTGCCAAAGGTGTTTAATTTCTTTCCACACGTTGCCTTTATTTTGTTCTTGTCTTATGTCCTGTAATGACGATGAAATAAAATTTTCAAATGCAACTTGCTGAATGTACATGACACTGAAATTTGTTTTGCAGAAGTTGGTTGCTAAGTCTTGCTGATTGTTGCTGAGAGAACGCGATAGTGCGTCTGCTATAACATTTTGTGTGCCGGGAATGTGAACTATTGTAAAATTAAATTCCTGTAAATAAAGTTTCCATCTACTTAATCTGTCGTGAGTGAACTTAGCTGAAAGTAAAAATTGTATTGCTCTGTGGTCTGTGTAGACGGTGGTATGTCTGCCATAAAGAAAGTGCCTAAATCTCGTAAAAGCCCATACAACACATAATGTTTCAAGTTCTGTAACGGAGTAATTTCGTTCAGCAGGTGACAGAATGCGGCTTGCAAATGCGATGTTTTTAATTACTGTAGACCCATCTTCTTCAATTTCCTGGAAAATATGTACGCCTAAAGCGGTGTTCGAACTGTCAGTGGCAATGGAAAAATTCCTGGTAAGGTCTGGGTGCGATAAAAGTGGAGCATTCAACAAAGCATGTTTCAAATAACATTCTCGTGAACAAAATTCTGCGTGTCAAAAGTAATGTTTGCGTTACTGTAATATGCAATCTGTGCTGTATCTGGTTAAAATCTATCGTATGTGTTATTATTTACGGGAGAATGTTGTGGCATATCCACTATATGAACTGTTCTGTTATTTCTTACTGACGTGTTACGCTATGGATGACACCTATTGTCTGTTTCATTCGTGATTATTTGTTGTTGCTGATGTTGTTGCTGCTCATAAGATCGACTGTTATTAAATGTACGCTGAAAATTGTGCTCATCATTTTTTTTTTTTTTTACGTCTGTCATGATAGTAATTTCTATACGGCGCATTGCGATACGAGTTGAAATAGTGTGTTGTCTGTACGTAGTTATTTCTTTGCTGCTGTGCGTTGCTATTTGTTGTAGCTGAGACTATACGTGCACGCGGCGAAACATTAAAGTTTGGTTGACCTTGTAGACTGCATTGTTGGTTACGTATGCTAAGCGGCTGACTTTCATGCTATTGTGGTGAAAAAACATCTATTGTTACAAAAATGTGGTTCCTGTTACTAATAATTTTACACATACTGATAATTACGATTTTATCGGTAATTAAAATTACGCTGGTTCTGGAGTGCCTACTGAAAATTGTCACATTCGGTAAAAGTTTGTCACATCGGGTTTTCATTACTCGTTTCTTAATACTAGGTAGAGCAATAGTTAAAGAGCAGTTTGGATAGATATAAAGGATAGTAGAAGAAAAGGCAGCAGTGCAGAAAACTAAAGATGAAACAGCACTACTACAGCTCGGGGCCCTATGCTCGCTACGGCACATATTCATTAAAGCGTAATGAATCCCCTGAGGTCATTTACGCACTGCAAATAAATTGTAGCTTTTGCGTTGCAAGCAATAGCGGAAAAATTCCAAAAGTAAATCGCTGTATTCTTGCTAATTCCAGTTTCTGCATAATACGTAATACTGAAGAAAATACAATAGCAAATTGTCGCCTCTGGTTCAAAGCTAGTTTCTGCATTACAGGTAATAGCGGTGAATGTACAAAGATAAATTGTCGTATACAGTGTAAAGCGTATACCTGTACGCTGTCATTATTAAATTCCTTACATTTTCTTACAAATGCAAACTGCTTATTATCAACGTTCTCGTCACTGAATTTGAGAACACTTTCGGGTTTGTGTGTGAATCTGTTCGTCTGTGTCATTTCGGATTTCAAGTTGCAAAGCTTTTCAGATTTTAAGTCGCGTGGCTTTTCGGATTTTAAGTCGTGTAGTCTCTGTAAATTGTTCACATTATACACGCTGCGTGACTCTGACAAATGCTCGCAACGTGGCGGATTCTGTGACGTATTGGTGACTGAAATAATTGTTAATTCTGTTGCTTTAATATTTTCGCCAATTTGGTTGATCTGTTGTGCTAATTTCTCGTCAACTTCCATATTCGGAGTGTGTGAAACTTCCACTGACTCTAAATTAACTTCGTCGCGAATCTGTACTGCGTTTTTAGGGCATTGTTCGGTGACTGCATTAATTTCGTGTATCTGTGATTCTGTTGTGCCTACACGTGTGCTACTTAATTCTTGTGCAACAGTGCCAACTTCTTCATTACTGTTATTAGCACAAGTCTTAGTATCCACACGTAATTGTACTTTAGTGTCCTGACATTGTATGGTAACAGCTGTAATCTGTTCGCTAGCTTGTTTGTTCTGTTCTTCAAGGTCGTCTTGATTTTCGTTTGTGAATTAGAAACTTTTATCAATTATTTCTCTAACTTGTTTGAAATGGTTGTCGAAACTTTCATCAAGTTGTTGTTTGAGTTTTTCGTTATCTTGTTTGATCTGTACACTCTGTTGTTTGATATCTACACTAAGTTCGTTCTTAAACTGTAGCATTATTGTCATAAATTCATCCAAACTTAAAGTAGCTGTTGCATTCTCAGTACTCTGTGATGGAGTACATGCAATTATCACGTTTTGTGTGACCATTTGGTCATTCTTTGTTTCACAAAAAGCTTTCCCTGTCAAATGTACACTCTCATTCACTATTTCGGAATTAAATAACTCCGGCGTACTTTGTGTATCTTGTTCATTTTCATTAAAAAAATTTGTCTGTACGTTAGTTGAATTTTCCAAATCGGGTGTGTTAAGTTCGGCAGCGCTCATTACAATAGAGCGTTCAGCGTCATCAATTGTCGTCAAATTAACAGAGGAGACAAATGAGTTCGTTTGTTCATCATTAAGATAAAAGTCATCATTAGTGGTTGTAATGCACTGATTGTTAGTGAACGCAGGATTGTCATCATTACACTGCGTGTCACATGTCCTATCGGTAAAGTCGTTTGAGCCGGTAATTTCGTTCGTAATACCTCGCGATACACTATTCACAGTCTTTCGCGGCATTTTTACAATAGTCACAAATATTCACAAAACAAATAAGCACAATGCGAAAACAACACACAAATACAACAGAGCAAACGAATTGTCGTTGATCTGTGGAAAGAAAGTCACAAGTTAATAAAAGCGTTGCGCCAAATCCTAATTATATTTAAGCAAATAAGAGCAGATATCTGACTGTTTTTCAAAAGATTCTCAACGAAATACGATCCTGGACTGGGTGTCGCCAAGTGTAACCTCCCCACAAAAATTCAAAAAATGACAATATTATTTAAGAGTGCTAATGGACATTGCGCTAAGTGTAACCTCTCCACTGAAATTTTAAAGACAGAAATAATAAATGAATAGGAGCCAAACGTAACCTCCCTACCAATTAAATTTAATAACAAAAGTGAGAATCGCAATCTGACTCAAATATAAATTCCTCACAAAAAATGAAAGTCAATTTAGTGATAAGAAAATCTCAGTGATAATGATAATTCAATTAAACCGAAATATCGGTCTTTGGCCCTGTGCAAAAAAATCAGAATTAAAGTCTTACCTCAGTATAACTGCATGTCAAATTTCTGCTCTTATTGTTGCCCACGGCTTGGAGGAACTGCATTGCAAATAATATTTTTTTTTTTTTGAAATTTAACTGAAACCTTTTTTTTAAGGGAAGTGGAACAAAATCGTTAGTTCAATTAAATAAATTTTTTTTTTGTAAAATTGCTTTGAAATCAAAATTATTATTGGGGCACTAGTTGGAAATTGATTACAATAAATAAACTTTACATTATCTGATGTTTACCTACATTAACAATATACCTCATTCAGCCTCTTGACCAGAATGCCATGTCGACGCTCGCCGACTGCGTCCCGCTCGCGACCGTGACAGGACTAAACCACTACTGCCGACAGGCTACATCACACAACCGCACTGGGCTGCTACTACCGACAGACTGCACTGGCCTACTGCTACTCGCGTACTGCTCTACATGACGACTACTAGTGTACTGCTCGCAACACTCGCGCGGTCAAGCGCATACTAACCACGATAATAGGCTCTCTGGTCAAAGATTTTAACCTGCCTCACCATCGCTGCTACGTTACATACGTGTTTCATGCGGCACTGGAAAGCTAGGACGGAGAGGTCACACCAATTTGGATTCCATCTCGCCTTCTACAGAATTCAAGGTAATGAGTGGCCGCCTTTTCTCCTTTCCGTCGTAGGCGTCCAGACGTACCGTGTGATAGTGAAATTATTTCCCCGACGCGACGTAGCAACTCTGTCCTACGAAGAAATTTTGTCTGCATTAGACGCATATTTCAATAGATCAGTCAGTGTAGTTGCAAAAAGGTATACTTTCTTTCGTACAAACCGTATGGCCGGTCAAACTAATTGGGAGTGGTTTGCAACTTTGCAAGGCCATACTAGGGATTGTGTTTTGAGTGTGAATGTGGACTCCCTTACTCAGATACTATGGTACGTGATGCAATTGCACAGAATGTTTCTGATGTTTGTATAAGGGAACAGATTTTGAAACTAGTCAATCCCTCCCTTCAACAAGTGATAGACATATTGGATCGGCAGGACACACTTGACTTTGCTCAGGAATCATTTGAAACTTCACCGGCCGTGTGTCACATTAACTGGCCCGCCGGGAGCGCTGAACGCAACTGTAAACAGCCCTCGCGCCCATCCGCGCAGCTGCCGCCAAGCTCTCCGCCACGTGTGCCGCGCCAGCAAGTGAATGCAGTGCTAAAATCACTTTTTGTCGACTTGGACATTCACGGCAAAGTGATTCCATTCCAGCTCGATACCGGAGCTGCAGTTTCATTGATCAATCACGACACGTACACACAGGTGGGCACACCTCCATTGCGTGCCGCAAATGTTAAGCTCAGCAGTTATTCAGGACAAGCAATCCCTGTGTTCGGACAGTGCAGCCTCCTTGCAACATACAAGGGACAAGCAAAACTTGTGTCATTTTACGTCCTTCGTTCTTCTTCTGCAGTGAACTTGTTTGGTTTGGATTTATTTCAGTTGTTTAACTTGTCTATAGTCAATCAGGTCCTATCAGTGAACCAGACTGTGCCTTCAGCCAGTGTTTCTCGTCTATGTGAAGAATTTGCAGACATTTTTGCACCAGGCCTTGGTTGCGCTAAGAACTATAAAGCACATTTGGAACTGAAAGTAAACGCGTAACCGAAATTTTTCAGCGCGCGTAATGTTCCCCACGCATTGCGTGATGAGGTCGTAAGAACATTACACGATTCGGAATCACAAGGTGTGATTGAACGTGTGCAGGCTTCTCTCTGGGCATCACCCTTAGTAATTTTGCAAAAACCTTCCGGAAAATTGAGACTTTGTGTGGACTTCAAGGCAACAGTGAATCCACAACTAGTGATTGCAACTTTTCCTTTACCCCACCCGGAAGATCTTTTTGACAAACTGTGCCCGGGTAAATATTTTTCAAAGTTGGACCTAGCAGATGCGTACTTGCAAATACCGGTGGACGAAGAATCCCAGCGCGTTTTGGTGGTTAACACGCATCTTGGTTTGTACCGATTCAAACGACTGCCATTCGGGTATGCATCCGCCCCTGCATTGTTTCAGCAATATCAGCAAACAGTTTGTGCGTCGGTCCCTACTGCAGCAAACTATCTGGACGATATTGTGATCTCCGGAAAGACGGAAGAAGAACATTTAGCCAATATCAGAACATTATTTCAGGTCTTGCGACAAAATGGTCTTCGCTTGCGGAAGGACAAGGGTGTGTTTTTTGCTCGGGACTTACCCTATATGGGCCATGTAATCAATGCCCAAGGCATACATCCCAGTCCGGAGCACCTCCGTGCCGTACAAGACTTGCCTTCGCCGCAGAATTTGAAGCACCTACAGAGTGTGTTGGGAAAAATCAATTATTATCATCGCTATGTGCGCCACGCCTCTTCCATTTCCGCTCCGCTTCATCGCTTACGCCGTAAAGGTGTTCCGTTCGTCTAGACGACGGAGTGCGAACACGCCTTTCGGCAGCTGAAATCGGCGTTGCTTTCCAATACTTGCCTTACGCCATTCCATCCCCAGAAACCCCTTTTGTTGATGGTGGACGCATCGGATTTCGGGATCGGTGGTGTGCTTGCGCAGAAAGCACGATCGCCCTATTGCTTTGCGTCCAAATTGCTCTCGTCTGCACAAAGAAATTATTCACAGATCGAGAAAGAAGCATTGGCTCTCGTGTTTGGTGTTACAAAGTTTCATGATTTCTTGTATGGTCGTCACTTTACCATCATCACAGACCACAAACCTTTGACATCGCATTTTCATCCGGACAAGCCTGTACCTTCACGTACAGCGCAGAAATTCATACGCTGGTAAATTTTCCTCTCGCAGTACCGCTACGATATCTTGTATCGGTCTACTGTTAAGCACGGAAACGCCAATGCGTTGTCCCATTTGCCTGTTGCTGAGGATAGGGCATTCGATTCTTCCGAACTTGCTTGCATGTTCATTGATGCGGAAACCGATGACGTGGTCGAATCGTTTCCGATTGATTTTCGTCGTGTAGCTACAGCCACAGCTGCCGACCCTGTCCTTGTTACCGTTCTGCGTGTTGTTGATACGCAGTGGCCCTTGTCAAAGTCACGGACAGAGGATCCGTTGGTTCGCCGATTTTTTGCTCACAAGGAGAGACTTTTTGTATGACGTGGTGTTTTGCTGTTGCGTTCTGATAATGATCAGTCCAGGGTCGTGGTCCCACGTTCGTTACAGTCCTCTGTCTTACGGCTTCTCCACCAAGGACATTGGGGTATAGTGAGAACGAAACATCTTGCTCGTCAGCACTGTACTTGGTTCGGAATCGATGCTGCGATTACGAATATGTGCTCTTCTTGCATGGCGTGTGCCGAACAACAATCCGCCCCACCGTGGAAATACTTTGCATGACCAAAAGCCACTTCCCCTTGGCAACGCTTGCACATCGATTTTGCTGGTCCCTTCTGGAATGCTCGATGGTTGGTTGTGGTAGATTCATTCAGTAATTTTCCTTTTGTTGTCCGGATGTCTTCCACGACGTCTTCTGCTACCATCCAGGCGTTATCTGCTATCTTTTGCATTGAAGGTCTTCCATAGACTATTGTTTCCGACAATGGCCCACAATTCATGTCCGCAGAATTTCAGTCTTTCTGCAAGGCCAATGGTATTCAACATCTGACGTCCGCGCCGTTTTCGCCCCAATCAAACGGTACCGCTGAACGACTGGTCAGGACTTTCAAGTCACAGATGTTGAAGCTGAAAGAGTCGCATTCTCGGGAGGACGCGTTATTGCTCTTTTTGTCCTCGTATCGCTCTCAGCCCCGAGATGGTCGCTCGCCGGCTGAGTTACTCCACGGTCGCCCTCATCGAAACTTGATGTCTTTGCTACATCCGCCGCATCAGGTTCCTGTGCAGCGGCAGCCACCTGCTTTTGCCCCAGGCGACGTTGTCTATTATCGCAACTATCGAGGTTCACGGCGTTGGCTCGTAGGGCGCATTCTTCGCTGCCTCGGCCGCGCTATGTATCTGGTTTTGGGGGCCTCTGGTGAGGTTCGGCGGCATCTCAATCAGCTGCGCCTCTGTCGTCGCACGGGTTCTGCCGCTCCCCGTCTGATTTCAGCGACGGTGCCGTCCGGTCAGCGCCCTGGGGACCCATCTACTGGCTCGCCTCAGACCCAGGTGTTACCGACGCTGCCTTCCATTTTGCCCCATGGCGACGCGCCGCCGCCACCGCCGCCGCCGCCTGTTCTCCCGCCGGCGACGCCCGCAGTGGACGCGTCGCTGCAACCGCCGAGCGCCTCCCTGGGTCACGCGCCGCCGATCGCTTCCCGTGAACAGTTGTCCTCCGCCATGGAACTCTTGCCCGCTCCGGACCACATGGCGTCTTCGCCCGTCGGGTGCCCCGACCAGATGGAGGTCGACCCTTCGGCCCCTCCTGTCTTTTTACGGGCGCATACACCGCATGTTGGCGTGCACCCTGGCCTAGGTTTTCAGGCGTTTCCTAGCTCCCCTCGGACCGAATGGCAGGGTGCGGGTGGCACAGCCGCGCCTGTTGTTAGGCTCCCCACCTCGTCGCATACATCAACATGGGGTCCTCTCCACGGTGGGCGGAAGCCTTATGCCACAACCGTCCGCCAATTTGCGGGGGAGGAATGTGGTGTCACCGCCAGACACCACACTTGCTAGGTGGTAGCCTTTAAATCGGCCGCGGTCCGTTGGTATATGTCGGACCCGCGTGTCGCCACTGTCAGTGATTGCAGACCGAGCGTCGCCACACGGCAGGTCTAGAGAGACTTCCTAGCACTCGCCCCAGTTGTACGGCCGACTTTGCTAGCGATGGTTCACTGACAAATTACGCTCTCATTTGCCGAGACGATAGTTAGCATAGCCTTCAGCTACGTCATTTGCTACGACCTAGCAAGGCGCCATTATCATTTGCTATTTATCTTGTGATGCATGTACCGTCAGACCGATGTTCACCAATTATGGATTAAAGTTAAGTATTCCAGCAGCTACGTACGTTATTGGCTATATTTATTACCTTGTCCTGTTCCAGACCTCACGCCAGCCTGCGTGAGCTGAAACACGTGTCTTTCGGCTTCACCTACTAGTGACTTGGCTGTCTTACCAAGTCACAACAGAATCTACCATTTTCATTACACGATGGACGCTATGAGACCTTGATCAGAGAGGTAAGATTTTATTTCGACTCGGTTAGACCGTCGAGCAACCTGGAGTAAATTACCCCACGGGAAGAATTCAAAGTCCAATAGGCCTCGACACGAAGAGGATAGCCGTGGAGATGCGAGGCAGCAAGCAACAGTTGTGCTTGAGAATCAGAGGAAAAAGAGGATTCTCTAACGCCGAAGCGGAGGAACTAGAGGAGAGGGGAAACAAAAAAGGAAAAGGGAGCGAAAAACAAAGTTGAGACTGTTCGTACGTAAGCGACAGAATGCAGAACGTTCCCAATAATACCCCAGACATGTTCCGCAAGGGAGAGGAAAAAGAATAGCAAGAGGATAGACATGCAGCAAGGAAGGGAAGAAATGCTGCTAAGGCTGGGGCTCCGTGGTAGCCTAGCATGAAGCCGCCAACGAGTGGCGAGCTCCCTGGGGGGATGCAGGAACTGTGAAACCTCATCTGCTCCTCTTGAGCCTGTGCTCTCTGGATACATTTAAAAATAGCTATACCTTGTTGCCAAAACACGAACAATGAAAATAAATACAGAAAACTATCTTTTGTGATAGACTTATTTATATTTCGACAAGTGAAATTTTTACTGCAGTCCATGATTATTGCAACCTTAGGTTGAATTTTTTCACATTACTTTTACGCATGTGCTCTCTGGGTGCATTTCAAAGCAATTATCCCTTTTTGCCAAACCTTGAACAGTGAAAATAAATACAGAGACCTGTCGTTTACAATAAACTCTGTCTTTACGATTGGAAAAGGGAAATTGTTACTGTAGCCCATGGTTATTGAAATCTTAAATGGATTCTTTTAACATTTCTTCATGGCTTGTTCCTGTCATAGAACACCTTTAGCTTTCTAAGATAGAAATCATGGGTTACTTCATTGGATCGAAGTTCAGAATGAGGCCATATTTTCTCTTCAGCAGAGGATGTTGAAGTGAATTCGTTCTAAATAGTTTTTCATATTCACTGCGTACTAATCACAAGTATCTGACTGTGGACGTCCAGAACAGAAACCTGAACAGAATATCGTGCGCTATATTTCATACGATACGTTAATTCTTATCTTTAAATCTCTCACTGAACATTCTAAACATTTTTCTTATATTCAAGCACTGGGTTCGATAGAATTTTTCTGTCTTCGTCAGAATATACTTACCTTTGCGACCTTTAAATGAACAAATGTGTCCTCTTATTATTTCACTTGTTTTATCATTTAAAGTCTGTGGGCGGGCTCTGTACTTTAATTGGCCATTCCGTTGAGACTGGTCTCAAGATTTAAGTTTCCAGAGGAAATGACCTAACCTGCCCTGTCACTGAACTGTTCACAGTAGCTAGCTGTCTGCCCTAGAGTCCTACACATAACGAATTCTGCTGCCGTTATATCTTTTTTGCTGCTGTCGATATTACCCTGTATTCGTCTGACAGGAAATCTGTATCTTCTATCCTTCTCACTTCGCTGACGTCTATCATATCTAGACTGAGCTTTCTCATTCCCATTTTCCGATTTTCCAGCTGTCCAACAGGTAACAGTGACAACATTACTTGGAGAAAAAGTATTCCCTTCCACAAATGCATTAGATGGTCACTGACTTTTGTATTTTAATGTACTATATATTTACGATAACGTCGCTTCTGCTTTGCAGATTCATTAACCATACATATTCGTAAATACGAACTATGCGGGTGACAGTTCATATGGAGCTCGTGAATTTAATCTCGTGGTGTGTTCGTCTTCTCTTTTCGTGCAGTTTCTACATTTGCATGTATGTCGTAGTTCACAGTTCTAAAGAAACATACGTGTTATGAAGCTTTAGTCACATGTGCCTCCTGTCTTATGGGCTGTACGCTTTTGTAAAAACGATTTCTTTCATTAACTACAGCACTTCATTATCAATGGAAACTTTTAGAAAACTGAATATAGTATTCTGATTGTCGTTTTTCGCTTATAGATATTTCCATTATAACCGAGGTTATCCAAACATAATGATAGAAAGAAGTCGGTAAAACTTCTCTGTATTTCCCCCTTCTGACGAATTAGAAAAAAAAATTGCAACCTTATATTAGAAAACCTTAAGTAAATGTCATATTTACGGGAAAATAAAGCAGGAAGTTGTGATATCCGGGAAATATTACAGTAGGTAACTTGTGAAACGGAACTGAAGGCGAAAGAGACGTAAATGCTAAGAAAGAAAAATTTGAAAGCAAACGAGCTATGTGCATTCGGAGCCAAATAAAGGACAACACTTCGAGTTCACATATCACGCAAAAGTCTCTACAATAACGGAGCAGGCTGAATTTCGAAACAAATCATTTTAGGTAAAGAGATTTTGGTGATAGTTATCACGATTTATAAGCATAAGACACATTCTCTACAAAGCTTAGAAGTATTGAAATTATGTCACAGCCTTCTCAACTGCTTATATCTCGCATTAAGAAATTTCTTTATTTGTTCTTTAAATATCAAGTTTAATTTCCTGATTTTGTGGTGTAGGTCGTTGCTCGATCACAGACGTGAATGGACGTTCTATTAACACTTTCTTTCACACCCAGCTTTACATTCATTGGAAAATTTGGCAACATGCAACGAAAAGCACGAATAATTTTTGTAGTACTTCTTTGTGTGATCCTTAAAAGAGTCATCCAAAGATGTCAGTTTCTAAAGAGCTGAAGCTAAACTTGAAAACTATTTGGGTACAAGGTAAAAGCATTATTCCTTTTGGAGATGTAATATAAATAAGAAAAGGAAACAAATGAGGCTGGGTTACATGAAAGAAGATTTAGATCAGTGCATTAATGAAGCAGTATTTTCCTTACTGATGAAGTAAAAAGATTCAACAACGCATGGAACGTGGAAAATGTAATAGTTGTGGTATAGGAAATTTTTGGAAATTTGTCGCAAGGTCTTATGGGACCAAACTGCTGAGGACATCGGTCCCTAGACTTACGCACTACTTGATCTAACTTAAACTAACTTACGCTAAGGACAACACACACACCCATGCCCGAGGGAGGACTCGAACCTCTGACGTGGCGAGCCATGCAAACCGTTACAAGGCGCCCCAGACCGCGCGGCTACCACGCGCGTCTGTGGTCCAGGGCTGGGGGCTTTATTTCGTAACCGAAATGCCTTCAGTCCCGATTTAGAAACCCGCCACCGCTTAAACTTTGTTTAAGCAGCAATGGCTGTCGAAGACTTCCGGCATAAGATGTCACCTTCATTCCGCCAACAGCCTTCTCAAATACGGCGGAGGAGCGAACAGAAGCTCAGGGTGCTCTCGTGTCCTCGTGCTGGGAAACCGCCCCTAAAGGCGGAAGCATCATCACGGCCTGCGGATGCAGAAGGCAGTGTAAACCACTGCATTAAAGACACATAACGTGTACTTACAGGACATGTGGCCTGCAACTGAAAAAGTATCATGATGGTCTCTCCATTGGCAAAAGATTCCGGAATATCCCCCATTCGGATCTCCGGGAGGGCACTGCCAAAGGGCAGGCGACCATGAGAAAAGGATTGAGTAAGCAACGAAAGAATAATGTTCTACGAGGCGGGGCGTAGAATGTCAAAACTTTGAACGTGGTAGGGAAGCTAGAAAATCTGAAAAGGGAAATGCGAAAGCTTAGTCTAAATATAGTACTGAAGTGAAATAGAAAGAAAACAAGATATTTTGCCAAATGAGTATAGGGTAGTACCAACAGCAGCAGAAAATAGTACAACAATAGTAGTATTCGTTATTAGGAAGGTAGGGCAGAGAGTGTGCTACAGTGAGTTGTTCATTGATAGAGTTTGTTCTTATCAGAATCGACACAAACCAACACCGAAAACGACAGTTCAGCTATACGAGCTACGTCGCAAGCTTCAGATTAAGAAATGGTGAAAGTATATGATAATACTGAAAGGGTATTACAGTACATAAAGAAAGAGGAAAATATAACAGCCCAGAGAGACTGGAATGCAGTTGTAGGGGAAGGAGTAGAAGAAACGGTTACAGGAGAATATATGCTTGGGACAAGGATGTGAGAGAAGAAAGACTAATTACGTTTTGTAATACATTTCAGCTAATAATAGCGAATACTATTTTCTGTTCCGACATTTTGAGTCTCTGTAGATTAATTGGTGGTCCGTTCTGTTGTATTTATCTATTTCTCTTTACAGGGCTTCATAAAAAGCATGTCTCTCCTTTTTTCCATCTGCGCTCCTGAAGGCTAATTACGTTATTGCTTTTCCATACTTTACATAATATCATGGGAATTATGTGAATATAGAGTGATTTTCCTTGGTGTTATGTAAATATGATCATATACAGTCACGTGGTCGACTGAAGGGTATGAGTATGTGGTTCAAAAATGGTTCAAATGGCTCTGAGCACTATGGGACTCAACTACTGAGGTCATTAGTCCCCTAGAACTTAGAACTAGTTAAACCTAACTAACCTAAGGACATCACAAACATCCATGCCCGAGGCAGGATTCGAACCTGCGACCGTAGCGGTCTTGCGGTTCCAGACTGCAGCGCCTTTAACCGCACGGCCACTTCGGCCGGCTGAGTATGTGGAATGTAATGTTTGTGCTGATGTTCTATACAACAAATGTTCACTGTTCACATAATTTGGAATTCTAGCGACCTTATTTTTCACTCATCAGACCTTTATTCAGATCTTTATATACATTCACTTTCAAACAAACTACGTTTCGCTTTCACTATAATTCAAAGACAGAGAGAATAAACTGATTTAAGCACTGATGGGAATTTCTCATTTTTAAAAGAAATTTTCAGGAGCCCAGATGGGTTTATGTTGCAGTTGAACTTCAAGACACGTGGTTGCAGAGATATACTGAGTCACACTACATCTCAACTTTATCTTCAATAAGGATAGAAGTTGAAGTACTCAATTACAGTTTGTGCCAATGCTGGGACTTGAACCGGGCCTCCTGCTTATTAAGCAGCTGCGTTATTCACTACACCACACTCGAATTGCGGCTGTCCTTATCTAAGATAAAGTTGAGACTCACTATCACTCCAGGAAAAATGTAATGTCATCAGATCAGTAGATCACCTACGCCTGAGATACAAGCAGGATTTTCCCATTATGTACAAAGCTGGGGTGCTATTCCAATATCGTAGATCCTTGGCAATACTAACGATTTAAGAAGGAGAAAATCAGGATGGGATGAGGTGTGAATCGAAGTTTGCGTTAGGGACGGCACTGGTCTACGTTAGTCCACGCAGCTATGCTAGACATAATTCCACGCCGCTGTAGTGGACAACACATTTGATCAATAAACAGGAGTTACAGGTTCAAGCACCGGCCGTGACACGAATTTTAATTCATTATGTCAGCCTCCATTCTTGTCGAAGATAAAGTTGATACTCAGTACGCCTCCAGAAAAATTGAATTCCATCAGAGCAATGGATAGTGCCAGGAAAAGTGATTTCAAGGTGAAAATCAACAAAAATAAAATAAGGACAGTTGTCTGCAGTCGATTTAAATCAGATGACGCTAAAGAGATTAGATCAGGAAACGAGACACTGCAAGAACTGGATGAGATGGTAGGTATAATAACTGATGGTGTCTGATGTAGGGAGGGTATAAAGTGAAGATTGCTCTGCATATAGTTAAGGACTCTGATTTATTATTGCATGTCGCCCATCGCTTGCGACACCTTTGTAAATACAAGTTAAGTATTGAATCTTCTTATCTGTAATAAAACTACTAATCTTATTTGCTTGAATTGTTGTACAGCATTCCGAGAACGCAGCATCCTTTAGTCACTCTATTCGAGACGAGTGGGCAAGACCTCACATTTGGCTACGAGTACTTAACAGGCCGTGTGTAGGTCGGCGACCGCTTCCATAAGCGATCGGCGGAAGAATACTCATCGGGTGGGTGTAGAAAACAGTCCCTTGTTCGAGCTCCCTCTGAGGCAACTGACGTATCAATTTGCCGATAGACAGGAATATTTTTATGTGTTTTGAGGGAAGCATTGTAAAGTTCTTGTTATGTGCACCATTTATGCGGAGACAGACCACTATTACATTGAAGTGACAAAAGTTGTGGGATATGCACTTATACAAATGGCGGTACTATCACGTACAAAATGTATAAAACGACATTGCACTGTCGGAGTTTCCATTTCTACTCAGGCGGTTGATGTAAAAAGGTGTGTGACGTGATTATGGCCTCAGGGCAGGGATTAACAAACTCTGATACCGGACTGATAGTTGGAGCTATACGCATGCGACCTTCTACTTCGGAAATCGTTAGGGAACTCGGTATTTCAAAATTCACAAAGCCAAGAGCATGCCGAGACTACCAAGTTTCAGACATTACCTATTACTGCGGACAACGCAGTGCCTGACGGCCTTCACGCAACACCGAGATCAGTGGCGTTTGCGTTGAGTTGTCGGTGCTAACAGACAGGCAATATTACGTGAAATAACCTCAGAAATCGATTTGGGATGTACGACGAATGAATCCATTCGGACAGTGCGTCGAAATATGGTGCTAATGGGCAATGCTAACAGCTCCCAGGGTAATGACAGTATCGGTTGTACCACAGACGACTGGAGAAACGTGGCCCGTTCAGATGAGTCCCGATTTCAATTGGTAAGACTGATTGTAGGAATTGAGACTGGTGCTGACCTTACGAAGCCATGGATCCAGGTTGTCAACAAGATATTGTGCAAGGTAGAGGTGTCTCCACAATTGCGTGGACTGTGTTTACATGGAATGGTCTGGTTCCTCTCGTCCAACTGAACCGATCACCGACTGTGAACGATTATTTTCGGTACTTGGAGACCATTTGGGTCTTTCATGGACTTCATGCTCCCATACAACAATGTACTGTTTGTGGATGACAGTGCGTCATGCCACTAGGCCACAATTGTTCGCGATTAGTTTGAAGAACATTCTGGGTAATTCGAGCGAACGATTTGGCAAAGCAGATTGCCCGCCACTAATCTCATCGAACATTAATGGGACATTATCGAGAGCTCAGCTCGCGCACAGAATCCTGCACCAGCAACATTTCACAATTATGGATGACTGTAGAGGCGAGATGGCACAACATTTCTGCAGGGGACTGCCAACAAATCGTTGAGTCCATGCCACGCAGAGTTACTGCACTACGCGGTCAAAATGAGGTCCAACCAAAATATTAGGAGGTACCTAACGACTTTCTTCCCCCCAGTGTAATCAGCACTACTCTGGAGGGGGCCTGGCTGGTGGCGACCTCTCCAGCTTCGTTCCATGGTCAATGGTGTACACAGCAGCTTCATGGCACTGATCTTCAATAGGGGATTCAGTTTTCGGAGTGGTGGCAGTGGCTAGTATAAATCGCGATAAAAAGGATCAAAAGCGATAGTGTGATATATTGATAGTAACGTCATACAGATAATATTACAAATAATAATAATGCAATTTATACTATATTCTGCACTCACGGCAATTTCTTTGCAGATTTTTGGTGCAGGTTGGAGAGACAGAGCAGAGTTTAGAGCTGCGTTGCGCTGGTTCACGATTGTGTTCAGGAGGAATAATGTCTGATTACATAAAGGTGGCCTGAGCCTGACATTTCAACTGGATTGCCTACACGCAATCTGATTTTTCGATGCAAATACCTAGGGGACCCAACTGCACATTTTAACAAAAGGAGGAAACGGACACACGAAAGTGCGTTTTGGTAATGGTTCTCAAATCTGAGATTGACTTCAATAGTAGCCTCCCGAAAACAACCGAGATACCGCTATAAAGAGCTCACCTGTAACATAGTTAGCATACATCAAAAGAACACTGAGGTTACTTAAAAGAATAGAAAGAAAAAGATTTCACTATGACTCATCAATATATTCCAAAAGAATCCATACCACTGAACATAAACACATATCTAAGGAAAATAGAACTTACATTTGATATTTCTTTCACACATTGTGTGCTACAACAATGTCCTGTTTTGTCTGTCCAATATTTTCTTGCAATCAGTTGTCCTTGCATGCGCGTGAGTATTTCATTGCGCCACACCGTTTATCGAAACGTTTGATCGAAGATTTAAATTTTTTTAGTACTCAAAATATTGTGTAACTTGTAGCGATGCTACACCCCACTTCTTCACATGTCGGCAACGAAACAGTAAAAGGTTATCAAGTCTCTAGAACTATACATAACAAAAGATAGATTTTTATCATTCATATCTTTGGCATCTTATTGCGATCGAGCACTGCGGCAATGATTTAAATATTTGCGCACAGCGTGTCATAGTGTTTACTTGAAGCAGTTAATGCTGGACGCGCGTCTTTCCGTACACGCACATTACCAAAGTATAACTTTTTACCATCTACAGCTCGATGTCTGTTCTTCTCTTTTATGCAAATATTTTATATGCAGATCATCCGAAGGCCAATAATATTACAAGTGGAAACTGCAAAATGATGTAGTATTCCTAAGTAAGACTTTGTTTGCAGGTAAATCATCATTTGCAAATGATGGACTAGACAATCTTCACAATATGCACTACCGGTCATTTGAATTTTCACAGAAACTCAGGGGATTGCTCAAACAGCGGTCTTGGTCAGTCAGCGTGAGGAATGAGATTTTCATGCATTGCACTGTTAGACCATGTTTCACTGATGTGACTCTATGTAGCCAAAAGAACAATTGATAACAGATACGCTGCCGTAGTTACAGGAAGACATGCCACTGTATATAACTCAATCTGCCCCTTCTGTCCAGCAAGTTTTGGGATTGGGTTAACAAAAAATAGAGACAGGTAAGGTGGTGGTTGTAATGCTTCTAGTGTTCCACGTAGCTTCCCCACACCAGAGTACAATTAAAAAAAACCTGTAATACAAGCATGTGAAACTGCCAGAAATGTCCTTCTTCCGAGTGTTGTTCAACTCCCCGTCACATTGGTTTGAATGTCAGTAATGTCGTCAAAGTGTTGACCCTCCATATGAATTTCTACACATTACCGTTTGTGGTATTGCTTGTGTACAGCGCTAAGGAGAGGTAGGTTATAGAGTGATATGGCAGCTGTAGTTGTAGGAAAGCTGAACAGGCTCAAAATACTGGCAAACAGAATAACTCAAGAACCAGAGGATTTACGTAACTTTTATTTCTACAAGTGAACGAAGACTGTTACATGAATGTGCGATGTCTAAAAGAACAGACACCACACATTGATATAATTGATTTACCTCAATGGGTAATACATCTACAGTTTTCAGTGTGGATGCGGAATATCGTTAGACCTCCAGTGGGAATGTGAAATTAGCGGACGTGGAGGACATGGATTGGCACTGCTGATAGGTGGTGCTTGGTGGGGATGTGTGTCGGCCAGGAGGCATGCCAAGACAGTCCCTCCATTTGCGATAAACACTATGACCGGATGGTTCAGTGGTTAACCAAGTGCTTGGTAAGTAAGAGACCACACGTATGACTCCTGACCCAGCACACATTTTTACTCATTGCCACCGACAGCAAATACAGTTCAAATTCTTAGACAACATAATTGTGTGGAGATAAACAGCGATTAATTTACTTATAATCAATTATTCAAAATGACAGTCACAATCGCAGTATTTATTTTGCCGCCAACCGGTTTCATCCCGCGATGGGGTCATCTTCAGGGCAATTTACACTGTATAGTTATAATATTAATAAGTAATCATGTACGTAATCTACAATCACTTAGTGATGGTTACATAGATAAACAGATTTTTGTACCCATTTGTTCGCTCGCTGGAGTCGTCACCCTGGCTGTGCACGGTTGGTAACTATGCATGGTTGGCTCTCTGCATGAGCTTAAATAACAATGGATAGTAGCCAGAACACACCACGACAACGCATGCTGCGCAAAGATAACGCCGCAGCAGAAGACCACATAGATTCACAACAACATAGCGGAAGAATGATTATGGTACGCCGTTACCATAACAGCGAACGCCGTGCAAAGATGGTATCACAGCAGACGACTTACACGAAGCGGCTACCATGACGACAGCGTCCCAACCACACAGGCTAGGGGGCACTTGACATATATTATCGCCCATGGCAACGGCGTCCCTACCATAGAGGGCTCTGCTCTATCCACAGATGATGTGAAAAATGAATGGGACAACTGTTTCCAGAATTTTAAACAATTGTAAATTTCTCGTGGTTTAATTAGTTATATTTATTACTTATTACTTTTTTATATTACAACTGGAACAAACTTTAAAATTTACAATTTCTTGCTTAAGCATGTAACTACCGTTGGTCACCGTGGAGGGCGTTACCGTCTGCCCACGTGTTGTTGGCCGTTATTTAAGCTCATACAGAGAGCCAACCATGTATAGTTACCAACCGTGCACACGTAGGGTGGCGACTCCAGGGAGCGACCAAAACGACGAAATGGGTATAAAAATCTGTTTATTTATGTAACCTTGACTAACTGCTCGTAGATTACGTACATGATTAGTTAATAATATTATAACTTTACAGTTTAAATTGCCCTGAAGATGACCCCATTGCGGGTTGAAACCAGTTGGCGGCAAAATAAATAATGCGATTGTGTCTGTCATTTTGAATAATTAAATACAGTTCAGATACAGCTGATATAATTGGTTCCTTCCCTTTCCTTTACTTTCTCAACCCTCCACCTTGAAGATTTGTTACAAATAACAGTTAGATTGCCTGAACTAAGCACGAGCGATGATGTCAGAGCACCCACCAGGTGGTGTCTGCGCTGCTCCTAGTAGAGAAGTGGCTCCAAGCGCAAGTGTATTGAGTGGCTGCCGCCAGCCATCCTCTACTGTGACGGCAGGGGGCGCTTGTAGTCCAGAGCCACTGCAGGTGTGGCTCAGCAGGGATGCTTCATTAGGTCCGCTGGGTCTGACACAATCGCTATCAGCGTCTAATGGACACTTGCTGTTCCACTGCCAGTACTGATACGCTGGTAGGTTCGTATCTGTATGTAATACCACAGTAATTTCGTATTGATGCCGCCAAGTCTCACCATCTGCGATGGTTTTTTCCAGAAATGAACTTCCATGTTTTGGATTTGAAACATGTTGCCACAGATATCCACGTTATGCTGTGTTTTTTCAGAAGTCAAAGTGTGTAGTGTCAACTTTGCACGTATGTTCTGTTCGTCAAAATATTCTAATCCATTATTAATGACATCAGTGACGGCGAGATTTTAAACATTGTTCTTACACCCTTATTTCAAAACATTGTGGAGAATGTGTCGAACACACGATTTAGGCATGCGCTCCACCGCGACTTTGAAGGAAAAATATTCACTCACTTCAGCCGCAAACCCCGTACTTAAAGTCGTCTGCCCACAACACTGTTCGACTGCATGTCTGTTGTCTACAGTTGAGAATTCGAACTGCTATCGTAGTTACTGTGCTTTCGTCGATTATACGCCAAGAATAACATTAGCCACGGAACTTTTGGGACGGATGGTGTATGTTGTATTACACACGTATTAATATACAGACGGTTACAGACTTTATGGTAACACTTGGAGATCGCTAGATCGGCCTTCGGGGAACACATAAAGGCTTGGACGTTCAGCGGACCTAACACCTCCGGATTTTCACATTTTCCGAAAATCAAAACAAGTTCACAATAAAGTACCGTACGTTGTTATGTCGTTGAAGGCGTCTTCGAAGCCTATTCCCAGTGCCATACAAAAAACGTACAGGCCGCAAACCTAACTGTTTACAACGTGCCTCAGTGGTGCAGGATAAGTCGAGACGAATAATTCCGCATGGGACACCTGTGGTCTATCAAGTTGCAAAACTGCCTCAGACTGATCTACAAGAGCCATCTGATCCGAAGCAGCTGTGTGCCCCATGACATTCTGAATAAGATCTCGCTCTTTTATACCACCAGCTTAGTCGGTCAGATTCAGAATTTTTTTTTTATTTCGTCTACATTAGTAATTTAATCGGTCCTGTAGTAATAACAAAAGAAAAAAAGACGTCATATAAAACCGAACTACATTTACAGTTTGATCTAAACTTTACCCTTACAAGTACAGTGAGACATGTGCGGCTCACGTTAGTGCCGTTGGTAGGATGGCATCGTGTAATAGGGATAATGGCGTATCGTTTTCTTCTCCTGTTTGCTAGCGTTGTCTGTCAGCAAGTGGCAGCAGCACCGTCTATCGATGTCTAGTACCTGCACTATCTTTGGAAGGACGTGAAGTGGTTTTGCTGGTCGGGTGTGTCGGTAGTTCGGTTGGGACGAAGCAGCAGAGAGGTCTGGCAGTGCGAGGGCATGCGGGGACCGCTGGTGCCACGCCGGCATTGCCGGATCGAGGGGCTGTAGCTGCGAGGGCCACAACCACATTGTCCACCAACCCAGGACGTTGAGTTGAGTGAACATTAATCCAGTAGTGAAACCTCCACTATTTTGAGATCACGCTGTTTGCTTGTGCATTGCTGATCGCAGGGTCGCCATGAGACAAACAGCAACAAGTTGAGCGTTCCGAGTTGGCGGAATCTATTAGCCGTCTTCTACTGCCTGTTATTAGTTTTTGAATTTTGTGTTATCATTGGTGAAGTGCAACCAGCGGTATTTTACTGCCTTGTGGCCGCTAACGCCCCAGTTACCTGCCCTGGAGGTTAGTGTATTTTCCCGGCAGTGTACTTTTCCTCGTCTTGCCAAAACTGTCGAGCATGACGTGTAGTTCGACAGCCTCCTTGACTGAAGTGTGGATTGTGGTTTCTTTAGTCTATCTTTGTTGTAGTGGATCCTTCTGCCGTTAGATGTTTTAACCACCGGATTCTGATGATGCAGTGCTGTCTGTCACTTCGTCCTCCCTTGAATTATTCTGTTGTTGTACTGGTTATCACACGTTAGGTGAATTTGGTAAGAGCATTGATAGGCGTTTAAACTGTCCCTTCTTTGAGTTGCCATCCTATTAGGTGAGCATAACTCTTGGCTGCCTGTCTCACCGCTTACACAGCTGTTGGGACTTTCCTCAGGCGAACCATGGTGCACTGTCTGTGGATCACTCCCTTCTTTGTTTGGTCTGATTGTTTCAATTGTTTAAAAATAATATTTTGTTTAAATTATTCCTATTGCTTGTGGCCTTCAGCCGACAGATTATTTTGAATTATTTCTTAATAAGGCCTTCAGCCATCAGTGTAGCTTGTGTTGCAGCCAAATTTTTTAAATAATGATTGTTTCTTTTAATTATTTCCTTAAATAAAGTGTATGTGTTTACTGTGCAACCAACGGTAACTGATTAGGCCCCGTTCACAACTTTTCCTGCACTCCCTAAGTCCCACATATCATATAGTATTACCGCAGTAAGAATGCTAGAGAAACAAAACAATTTTATTGTTAGTTTTACGCTATTAAAGTTCAATAAATTTTTAGGTAAAACTTACACAAATGTTGGTTTTACAACTGGGAAGCGTAAGAACAAGGGCTGTTTCAAATTCAAGGACGACTTTAGTGAAGAACATAAATGGGCTTCAAATCGTTAAGACTAAGACGGGTTGGCGTAAGAGGGAGAGAGGACACTCAAAATCTCGAGTGGCGCGCAGGCGCCGCAGATTAGGTCGGTTGTGTTGTTATCATGTTTCCCAGGTTGACGGACCACGAGTGTTCCATATCAAATTAGTGTTCTCCATTTCCGCTAGTCCATTGTGGTTTGTTATAAACAGGTATTTTTAACACCCTGTATAGGTTAATTAATCAACAAAAAATACACCGACAGTTTCATAATTGCCCGCCTCTCGTGGTCGTGCGGTAGCGTTCTCGCTTCCCACGCCCGGGTTCCCGGGTTCGATTCCCGGCGGGGTCAGGGATTTTCTCTGCCTCGTGATGGCTGGGTGTTGTGTGCTGTCCTTAGGTTAGTTAGGTTTAATTAGTTCTAAGTTCTAGGCGACTGATGACCTCAGCAGTTGATTCGAATAGTGCTCAGAGCCATTTGAATCAGTTTCATAATTCGTCAGCTCAAACACTGCTTGTTACTCGGGTAAGCCATAAATTTCGTAGTATTAGCCGCTAAAAATAAACGAAAACCGGACCTGGATATATTTACTTGAGGTAGACTATATTTACATTTGAGGTAGACTATCTTAGATGCTTATCGCTCTTTAGCTGAACAGGGATTTATGGTGCTCTGCCCATATTCTGTCTCTTCCTTACAGCACACATTAAGTATCGAACACCTTTGACTTCATGCCCCTGTTATCTACACCCAATTAGGAATCATGTTGGGAGCCGATTAGTCAATTTTACTTTGACTGTAGGGAATAGTAACGAAAATTCAGTTACCTGTTCAGCAAAAGAAAAAGAAAAAAAAATAGTAAACAACGTAAATTATCTTCCGAGGTGGCATCTACTATCCACTTCAGTTCGGGAACTAATTTTATCATTCTCTTTGCTACAACATAACTCTGAGCGCTACCTTTTGACGTAATTCAAATAATCACTGTCACGACGCACACGTCTAATAACTAAAATATGAATGTTCAGATAATGTTCAGCCAGAACATACGTCAATGCACCTCCCCTTTTCGAGGGCCTGCATTTGTATGTACTCTACATACTAAATGTTTCCAACGTTTACACTTTCACATGTTATTATCCCCTGAACTACGCTTCTAAATTATTCCATGCGTAATTGTTATGCGATTTGAGTAAACAACGTCTTTTCCTCGTAAATTGTTTGCAGGGGTCGAGGCAAGTCATTTCAGCGCTAATTTATTCAGACTGTCAGTCGATTGCCTGGATGCCATTACCGGAGAAAGAAATTCGTGCAAGGATAATGACATTGCAGCTCACCTCAGCGATTGTTAACAAACCCACTAGACGGAAGGTTGTACAAGCATTTTGTAGTAAAGTAGTTGCGCGTAAATACTAAAGGCGACCGAAAGTGTTTGTTTGACGGGACTTGTACTGAACAACAGTCGTCATACGACATCAGTACCTATAGAAGTATTCAGAGTGAGTTAAGGCGTCCAGTCGTAAAATGTCGCAGACATTCAGGCAGTTGTGTTTGTAGGTTACACTGCGGTGACGACATAATGGACTGTCAGAGACCTCAGCTCTCTACGATCGTGAACTGCTGCAGTTCGCACTTCGATGCTTTTAATAAATCAGCTCGTGAAGTTTGTACTGTTGTGTATGTCCTCATCTAACCATTTTAGAACTGCAGATCCCCACCACATTATTATGTCTGCATGTGTGGTTAATCTCAGAAACTACTGTAGGGATTTTGAAACTAATTGCGCTAATAGAAATTGACTATTTTTCGAGGAGGGTTTGTTTTAACGGTACAAACGATTAACATGTCTTATGGCTATATTCACTCAGTGCTACCCACGCGAAGACAGTCGAATAGCCAGTTTTATCTGACGCACAGTTGTTGGATCAGCACTGTAGTCTGTCCCAAATTACTTTCGGATTCCTCAGTTGAAACTTCCGGGCTGAGAGGCCGTGGTCGATGTATAAAATTTCCACCTAACGTTTCATCTCTATCTGCGGAAGACATCTTCTGAGGTCGTCCGACTACTGCCCCTGAGGGTCCAGGTACTCTCGCATTTATAGAGTGCCTAGAGGGCACCACCATTCGTCACGTGTTGCCGACGGTTTGCCTATCTTTGGAAGGCGTCATCATCCTAGATTAAGAGTTATCGATTGTCATTCTGCTGGCGCAACGTCGACATCCATATTTTGTCTAACTTTAAAAATACCTCTTTTCTATTAAAATTATTATGGTATTTGTGAATCTCTATTGCTTTTCTATACATGCGCGTATGATAATGGGATGTATGTGCTAGAACGTTAGTCTCATTAAATTTGATTTCATGGTTCCCATCTCGAAAAACATGCTCAGCTACGGCCGATTTTTCGATGTGTCCTTTTATGTTCGGCTAAGCGGGTGTTTAGACTTGTTTTTGTTGTTTCTCTATATATTTGTCCACAAGTGCATGGAATTTTGTATACCCCAGGTTTTGCTAGGCAATGTCGTTCGTCTTTTGCAGTTCTGAAATATTCCTTATCTTCTTGGTGGGTCTGAAGATTGTGTCGATCCCACTACTTGTCCAGAACTTTTCCGATACGGTCCGTGACTGTATTAATGGACGGTAGGAAAACTTTTCCAGTAGGTGACCGTTGTTGTCTGTACTTCTGGCTTCTTTTCTTCTTTGATGGAGGGCTCGATCAATTTCCTTGCTGGTAAATCCGTTTTTCATGAAGGCTGACAGTAAGTGATTTAGTTCATCTTGTAAGTGATAGATCCCTCCATCAAAGAAGAAAAGAAGCCAGAAGTACAGAGCAACAACGGTCACCTACTGGAAAAGTTTTCCTACCGTCCATTAATACAGTCACGGACCGTATCGGAAAAGTTCTGGACAAGTAGTGGGATCGACACAATCTTCAGACCCACCAAGAAGATAAGGAATATTTCAGAACTGCAAAAGACGAACGACATTGCCTAGCAAAACCTGGGGTATACAAAATTCCATGCACTTGTGGACAAGTATATAGAGGAACAACAAAAACAAGTCTAAACACCCGCTTAGCCGAACATAAAAGAAATTGTCGCTTAGGACACATTGAAAAATCGGCCGTAGCTGAGTATGTTTTTCGAGATGGGAACCATGAAATTAAATTTGATGAGACTAACGTTCTAGCACATACATCCCATTATCATGCGCGCATGTATAGAAAAGCAATAGAGATTCACAAACACCATAATAATTTTAATAAAAGAGAGGTAGTTTTAAAGTTAGACAAAATATGGATGTCGACATTGCGCCAGCAGAATGACAATCGATTACTCTAAATCGAGGATGATGACGCCTTAGAAAGATAGGCAAACCGTCGGCAACACGTGACGGATGGTGGTGCCCTCTAGGCACTCTATAAATGCTAGAGTACCTGGATCCTCAGTGGCAGTAGCCGGACGACCTTAGAAGAAGTCTCCCGCAGATGGAGACGAAACGTTAGGTGGAAATTTTATACATCGACCACGGCCTCTCAGCCCGGAAGTTTCAACTGAAGAATCCGAAAGTGGTTTTGGACAGACTACGGTGCTGATCCAACAACCGTGCGTCAGATAAAACTGGCTACTCGACTGTCTTCGCGTGGGTAGCACTGAGTGAATATAGCCATAAGACATGTTAACCGTTTGTACCGTTAAAACAAACCCTCCTCGAAAAATAGTCAATTTCTATTAGCGCAATTAGTTTCAAAATCCCTACAGTAGTTTCTGAGATTAATCACACATGCAGACATGATAATGTGGTGGGGATCTGCAGTTCTAAAATGGTTAGATGAGGACATACACAACAGTACAAACTTCACGAGCTGATATATTAAAAGCATCGAAGTGCGAACTGCAGCAGTTCACGATCGTAGAGAGCTGAGGTCTTTGACAGTCCATTATGTCGTCACCGCAGTGTAACCTACAAACACAACTGCCTGAATGTCTGCGACATTTTACGACTGGACGCCTTAACTCGCTCTGAATACTTCTATAGTTACTGACGTCGTATGACGACAGTTGTTCAGTACAAGTATCGTAAAACAAACACTTCTGGTCGACTTTAGTATCTACGAGCAGCCACTTTACTACAAAATGCTTGTACAACGTTTCGTCTAGCGGGTTTGTCAACGGTGGCTGCGGCGAGCTCCAATGTAATTATCTCCACATGAAATTCTTTCTCCGGTAATGACATCCAGGCAATCGACTGACGATCTGAATAGATTAGCGCTGAAATGATGTGCCCCGATCCCTGTAAACAATTTACGAGGAAAAACACGTTTACTCAAAGCGTAAAACAATTACGCGTGAAATAATTTAGAAGCGTAGTTCAGGGGATAATAACACGTGAAACTGTAAACGTTGGAAACATTTAGTATGTAGAGTACATACAAATCCAGGCTATCGAAAAGGGGAAGCGCATTGACGTAGCTTCATGCTGAACATTATCTGTACATAGAAATTTCAGTTATAAGGTGAGTGCGTCCTGACAGTGATTATTTGAAATACGGTAGTAGATGACGTTCAGAGTTATTTTGTAGCAAAGAGAATGAGAAAATTAATTCCCCAACTTAACTGGATAGTAGACACCACATCGGAAGATAATTTACGTTGTTTACATTATTTTTTTTTCTTTTTTGTTTCCTGAATAGGTAACTGAATTTCCGTTACGATTTCTTACAGTCTATGGAAAATTGACTAACCGTCTCGTGACATGATTCCTAATTGAGTGTAGATAACAGGAGCATGAAGTCAAAGGTGTTCGATACTTAATGTGTACTTTCAGGGAAAATATGGGCAGATCACCTCAAATCCCTAGTCAGCTAAAGAGCGACAAGCATCTAACATAGTCTACGTCAAATTTACCCACAGCAGATGGAGACGAAACGTTAGGTGCAAATTTTATACACCGAGAAAGGCCTCTCAGCCCGGAAGTTTCAACTGAAGACAACTCCGGCCCTGAATGCCTATATTGTATTGCCACTTTCCGGCAGTGCTGTGTTACCAGCAGCAAATTCCCGAAGTTGCAAAATCTTTACCCCAAACAACACTTCCTGCATGCAGCTAACTGCAGTTGCAGCTAACATGCTGTTCTGTGTGATCGTTGAGCCATGTGACTTTCTGTGTGTTCCATTTTACGGTCGCAAGAGTTGCTACCGTTATTCGTTGTTATTGTTATTTTTTGTCACCGTTACTTGATGTTACCGTTACCAAAGTCATTGACAGAACTGCTGTAGCTCTGAATGTAAACAAAAACACTTGTGAAGATTGGGAAGGATATCTTCGATAAAGAAAACGAAGTTAAAGAACCATCGAGACGTAACACTCCTAGCAAAAGAACGTCTTATGGATAAGCGGATTACCAATATCGATTAGTTTGCAGAGCATGCGATTCGTTGTCATGATAGTGATTATTATCGCAGGAATAAACATCCGACGCTGAGGAACTTACTAATCACACTTAAGGAATCAGGACTTTTTCAAGGCAGTCGCGCAACCTTTCCACAGTTTTTCACAACCTTTGCTTTCACTACGGACATTCCTGTGGCCGTAAGCTGTTGATGGAGATGGAGGATATACACTGAAGGGCCGAAGAAACTGGTATAGTCATGCGTATTCAAATACAGAGATTTGTAAGCAGGCAGAATACGGCACTGCGTTCGGCAATGCCTATGTAAATCAGCAAGTGTCTGGCGCATTCGTTAGATCGGTCACTGCTGCTACAATGGCAGGTCATCAAGATTTAAGTGAGTTTGAACGTCGTGTTGGAGTCGGCGCGCGAGCGATGGGACACAGAATGTCTGAAGTAGCGGTGAAGTGGGTATTTTCCCGTAGGATCATTCACGAGTGCCCCGTGAATATCAGGTATCTGGTAAAACATCAGATTTCAGAAATCGCTGTGGCTGGAAAAAGATTCAGCAAGAACGCGGCCAACGACGACTGAAGACACCGTTCAACGCGACAGAAGTGCAACCCTCCCGCAAATTGCGCCCGATTTCAATTCTGCCCATCAGCAAGTGTCAGCGTGCCAACAATTCAACGAAACATCATCGATAAGAGCCTTCGGAGGTTAATGTCCACTAGTAAACCCTTGATGACTGCACGACACTAAGCTTTACGCCTCTGCTGGGCTCGGCAAGACAGACATTAGGCTGTTCATGACTGGAAACATGTTCCCTGCTCGAACGAGTCTCGTTTCAAATTGTATCGACCGGATAGACCTGTACGGGTATGGAGTCAACCTAATGAATCCATGGGCCCTGCATGTTAGTATGGGAATGTTCAAGCTGGTGGAGGCTCTGTAATGGTGTGGGGCCTGTGCATTTGGAGTGATATGGGACCCCTGATACTTCTAGATACGACTCTGACAGGTGACACGTACGTAAGCATCCTGTGTGATCACCTGCATCAATTCATGTCCACTGTGCTTAGCGATAGACTTGGGCAATTCCAGCAGGACATTGCGGCACTCCACACGTCAAGGGTTGCTATAGAGTGCCTCCAGGAACACTCTTCTGAGTTTAAACACTTCCGCTGGCTACCAAACTCCCCAGACGTGAAAGTTACTGAGCATATCTGGGATACCTCTAAACGTGCTGTTCAGAAGAGACCTCCACCCCCTCGTATTATTAAAGATATACGGACAGCCCTGCAGGATTCATGGTGTCAGTTCCCTCCAGCACTACTTCAGACATTAGTCGAGTCCATGCCACGTCGTGTTGCTGCCCTTCTGCGTGATCGCGGGGCGCTACAGGATATTAGGCAGGTGTAGCAGTTTCTTTGGCTCCTCAGTGTAGCTGCATGGCGATACCGATATGTAATGGCGTGATCTGACGAAACGTGCGCCAGTTCTGGTCACGTTGTCAAGCAGCGCGGGCGGACGACACAGCTGAAGGAAAATGACAATGCCTTCTGGCAAAGGTAGCAGATTTATTCTCCTTCATAGAGGCATCTCGCAGGGTTATCTCTCAGTCTCCTGCTTTCTAAACCAGCAACAAGCAGGAAAGTATCACGAAGGAATGAACCACGCTACATTTACATTGCAGTTCGTATATTTACGAACACCTAATATTGGAAAACAGTCAACAGCTGTACTAGATATTGCACGTTAGCATTCAGTTGTTGCTGACAAGGCACCTAACATGGTAAACCGAAATGTGGAAATGATTAATTCGGTTCAACGTCATAACGCCGATGCAAGTGACGACTTTAGAAAGGTGGAGCTTATTAGAAAAAGTATCTCTATATAAGCCATAGTTCCCGCTATACGAAATCGACGAACTAGCAAAAAAATATGATCATAAAGTTGTTAGGCTATCAGGTTACCACTGCCATTTCAACCCAACAGAAATAATATGGGCCCAAGATAAAGGTTACGTCGCCAGGAATGATAATAAATTTAGCCTCTCCGCAGCTGATTCACTCACAAGAGAAGCCTTCACGAACGCCACCACTGCAGATCGGAAGAAATCCGTCGAACATACGCAGAGCATTATGGAAAGGGCGTAGCAGAGTGAAGCTCTTTGGAAAATTCATTGGAGAGAAAGATCATTTCGTTAAATGACAACAGTGACACTGACACTTCAAGAATGAATCATAGCGACTAGAGGGACGTCAGTGGAGTTTTTCCATTATCCACGTAGAAACGGAACACAGGTGGATCCAGCTACGTGTTTGGCGTGCGCAGTTCACATCCGTAAGTGCCTACATAACAAAATTATATCGTCGTAAGGTTCAAATATCAATCAGAAGGCCTTAATAGCAACATATTTGAAAGAAAGTTAACCTCAGAGACTCAGTATGCATCACGTAAAATAAATATTACTGTTTACAGTATAACCGCTGTAATACTGAGGCCTTGTTATTTTTACTGCTTTTGTTCTTTCTAAACGCTAGAGGTTGCCCTACTTAAGATACGTTTCCCATCGTGATAACCACACCCAGTCTTATTTTTGGTTGCGGTAGAATCAAGTAGATGGATCAGAAAAATTAGTAACAGTTTCATTACAAACTTACAGTGTTCTGTTTCTCGTTCCGAAAATGTACAGGCGCCCCATGAGTAGTTGACGCGAAAAGCGGCCATTGTGCGTCATATTTCACTCATATTATCCCTCATTAGAGATCTCCAAGAGAGTTCTCGTTTGTAACGTGTGAAAATATAATGTATTCTTAAGATTTCGTTCGCATAATGTATTCACCTAACTTCATTACAAAATAGTTTCCCGCATGTCGAAAATTCGACAGTGTCGCAGTTCATGGCTTAGTTTATTTTCAGTAAACGTGTGAAGAAAGGAAATTATTTGTGATTCATGACGTAGTGCATAACTGTGCAGTTTTACGTATTCTTTCAATAAAAAGCAAGTGGCATCCCGTGTAAACAAATGGAAAATTTAATTATTCATACAATATCAGTTCCTCGCTAAGATTTTATTACAGCTTCAAGATAACAGATTCACGATCTACGTGCTGTTTTCTGTGCAGGGGACAACTACTACAGAAGACTGCAGGTTTGTAGACAGTAGACAGAACGTATGCATTCCACTTAGGGCGGTGGAAGCAAACAGGCACCTCCCGTGTACTGGAGTCTTAGTACAAACGAGATCAGTAACACGTCATCTGTGGTAACACAGAGGAGGTATTAAGGAGAGAAATTGTCGAGGAAAGGGGTTTATCACACGCACATATATATAATCCTCTCTCCCTCTCTTTTTCAGCTTGTCGTAAACTTCCTCAGGATATAGCTGGTGTTCGGTCTGTACTTGGTTTCACTTTTTACTGCTGCAAAACGCAATGATTTATCATTGTTTCGTCATTTGAATGCAATATAGCTTTTAATGTATTGCAGCGCATCTGGAAGAACATCCGAGATTACGGAGTCATCTCACACTATACCTACATCTGTATATCTGTTACTAACTGAATTTTCACAGCTTCCTGTGTTACTCGCAAACATTAGTCAACAGCAGGGGTGATGTAGTGTAGTGGTTAAAACACATTCCTGACATGCTAAACGTTGTGGGTTCAAAACTATTCATGTGCTTTTACATTTCTATTTTTGTGTTTCCATTAAAATAATTTCGAGCATTGTTTTTATTCAGTTAATTGGTTTAAATATACTTTTATATCTGATCTCTTGCTGTATCATTTTAATACCATATTAAAGTTCTTATTTTCTCTTTTTCATTCTCCATGTGATATTTATTATTTGTATTTATTAACTTCAATTTAATGTCGTACATTTCATTAATTTAGTTTTCGTCCCTGTTAACGCATTCATTACTTTTATTCCTCATGTTGCTTGAATTTCGTTTTATTTGTAAGCCCTTCCTTGGTTTAAATCTTCATCCGCGTTATTTTGTCCAAAGTGCAACAAAAATATATCTTTTAAATGTTTGATTGACGATTAACATCCCATAAATTCTCATTATGTAACGAGAAATACATTTTTGACACCTTTGAACAGCCTTTGCCCAATTACAATAAGCGTTATGCATTTTGCCACGAAAGGAGTTACTTTCCTTAGATTCACACGAAGATTTCCGTATTCTGCTGAATGTACAGGTTCTCTGCGTGACGTCATGGGGAGCAAGGGCGTCTAGGAACTTTTTGGTCACCAAGAGCCGAAATTGCTATCCTCCTTTTTTATGTACCTGAAATCTACACACGCTTCTCTGATAGGTATGCAGTACGCGTGCAACCTGGGCATGGGGAAACCTTAGATGGTGGAAGAATATAACCGTGGACTAGGAGAGCCAGCACAGGAAAATAGTTGGCAATTTGGGTAACTTTAAATATGAGCTAGCCAGTGAAAGAAAGAGAAATCTGTACCAGCCATGGTGGGAGATTCATTCAAACTGATGTTCGTATTTGCATTGGGAATTTAAAAAACGGATTATTATTATCATTACAAGACTTGACGGAGACAACTAACTTCACCTTGAGCAGGCATCTGGAGAATTCGTTAGAGTGTCTCGTTTGGTGTTCTCCGATGTAAACACGTAAACAACTACAATTAGATTTTGGCATTTAAAGAACTACAGAATCCGTCAAAAGTTCTTCGGGACACTTATTATACAAAGTGGAATTCGCTACTGTATCACATTGATATTAACCATGGCAAGAACAGTGCTCGGAATTATGGTTAGATCATGGACTAAGCGTGTATTATACTATACGAGCTTGGGTACCCGGCTTGTCTCAGGGAGTTGATAGAAGACTGTGTGGTAGCGGGAATAAAAGAATAAACTTTGAACTATAAGACGTAAAAAAAGTTATTGAAAGCAAATGCTTACTATTTAAAATACTTGTTAAGTATAAGAGAAATTTCTAACTATTCACAGTACTTGTTAAAGTGTAAGAGATAAAATTTTTTATTGGCAACCTATTCGATTTACAAAACTTGTTTATATACAAATTTTTCATTTTGTTATCCAAGGTATATATATATATATATATATATATATATATAGAAATTTTTCGAGTTTCCTACAAGAGGGCAACCCACGTATCATTGACTGTGAGAGAATCAGGAGTTTTTGAGGCTGATGCCGCGATGTTGTAAAGCTTTCCCTAGCGCTTTGTTAATTATAAAACTGTAGGTTAATTTGATTGGCAATTGCAGTGATAGTCTGTGGATAAACAGTGCGTGTCCTTTGTACTTGCCAGTCTAAGTTTGGTTTCGATGATGTTATTCGGTAGCTGTTTCATCATCATCCTTGTTGCTTTACGTAATTCTGGTGAGTAGTATAATCGGAGATCCAATTACAAGTCGAAGGCAGTGTAATGGCATTCCTGGTACTTGCAAATAGTTTAGAAATTCCGTAGGGAAGTTCGCACTTTCTTGAAAGTTTACTATTTCGTCAATCGATTTGTGTATTCTCTCCACCGAGACTGGTATAGTCTTAACTATGTTTAGATAAATTCGGTCGATGAGTTCCTTTTCAGCAGAGGCTATGTAGCAGAAATCACTGTTGAGTTTCACGAGGCTGGTCGTCTGGTGATAAGGGTATGTGCTTCCCCTACTAGTGAAACCTGTTGAGCAAAATGCCCTGCTGTTTCGTCTCTCAGTAGTTCAACTCTCACTTTTTTGTTAGTCGCTGTATTTGTATGTGTGGCCAGAGATGTGATATTTTTTAGCTTGCATAGATCTCGTCTGCTGGTGTTGACTAGGGGATAACTGGAAGTGCTTGTCGAAAACCCCATGAAAGTATGAGTAGAGCTCCTCCCACCACTTTAGAGTTTTCTCGCAAGTCTTGTAAGGTTCTGTATATGGCTTCGAGTTTTCTTTTTTTAATGTGCCATTGTGCATTTGTCTCAGAAGATAATTTTTATTTGATGGTATTAAGTATACTTTACCCACTTTCCACACTTTATTTTCTATGTATATTCAGTCATTGTATCACTTTGACTACTCACAGTTCACTTTTCATTATTATTCCCTCACTGAACTACCATTTCGTTTCCTCCCACCGTCACTGATACGAAACTGAAGTTACAACACATGAAGAGTCTTGCTTTATATACCCCTATAATAGTGTATCCCCACCAGTGGCGAATTACAGAGCATACCAAAAAGGCTTCGAAAAATTAGAAAGTTTGTTTGTTGGTTTTCTTTTAGGGCTGAGGTCATACGCGCCCAAGTCAAAACTATAGAACGCAAACACAGAGACAAGGGAAACAACTATATGTTAGTCCCAACGCAAAGAATAAGAGACATCTAAGCAAGGCACGTGGAAAAAGGGCTAAAAAAACACCATGAAAATGGAGATCCAAAACAAAAAATTACATGGCCTTCACTATATTGCTTCGATGGATAAAAATTTAAACGCTGGCGACAGCCCACGCGTCATTTGCTAAAACAGCTGGTAAATCAGATGGCAAACTCAAAAAAAAAAAAAAAAAAAGGCTCTGAGGACTGTGGGACTTAACATCTGTGGTCATCAGTCCCCTAGAACTTAGAACTACTTAAACCTAACTAACCTAAGGACATCAAACACATCCATGCCCGAGGCAGGATTCGAACCTGTGACCGTAGCAGTCGCTCGGTTCCGGACAGAGCGCCTAGAACCGCTAGACCACCGCGGCCGGTGGCAAACTCAAGATGGAACGTAAATTAGTAAAAAATGGGCATTCCAGCAGATAGTGGCGGAGAGTTAAAATTTGGGCGCAATGCGTACAAAGTGGTGGGGCAACACCATTGAGCAAATGACAATGGCTAAAAAGACAGCCGAGTTAAAATAATCTCCTGCCGGCGGGAGGGCCGAGAGGTGGTCTTCCAAGGCGCACGGGAGGCTTAAGAAGCCGAAACTTGTTCTCGTGAAGAGAGGACCATTGGCGATGCCAAAGGGACACCACCGCCTGACAGAGGGCAACGCAGAGATCATGGGAGGGGATAGAGGTACTCACGGGCTGAGGTATGAGTACTGCAGCATTGGCAGCAACGTCAGAAGCCTCGTTTCCTGGCAGACCGACATGACCAGGAACCCACAGAAACATGACATTGGCTCCACCAAGACTGAGCAAGTGACAGTTTTGCTGGATACGCTGCACTAAGGGATGAGCAGTGTACAGCGCACAGAGACTTTGGAGGGCACTGAGTGAGTCTGAGCAGAGGGTACAATTGGGAAGGCTGTGTCCCCGAATGTACTCCACGGCCTGATAAAAGGCGAAAAGCTCGAATGTAAATACTGAGCAGTGGGCCAGAAGCCGATATCGAACGACACGGGTGCCACTGACGAATGCACATCTGACCCCACAGTCAGTCCGAGAGCCATCAGTGTATACAAAGGTACTATCGCTAAGTTGCATTCGAAGGTCGTGAAACTGGAGGCGATAGACCGAGGCTTGAGTAGTGTCCTTAGGAAGCGAATGAAGACCACGGTTAACATGGCCGCTTCACGTAGCCCAGGTGGTGAAGGGTTCACACCCACGGGGAAAGTTGCATGTAGCGTGGAGGTAACCGATTGTAACAGCGCATCGGATTCGGAATGTACGGCTGGACTGTGATGATTTCGCATCCTGCTTTAATCTTGGACGGCAGCACCACCCTATCAAAGGTGAGGAAAAGAGTGCAAGTGGGCACCAAGAAAGAATCAACCTTTTTCATGACACGATGCATGGCAATGACACCCTGATCAGAGAGATAAGATTGTATTTCAGCCTCAGTCAGATCGTCAAGCAGCCCAGTGTAAACGACACCATAGGAAGAACTCAAAGTTCTTGTGCCACGAACAGGGTAGCCGTGGAGAAGAGAGGCAGCAAGAAGTTGTTGTGCTTGAATATCAGAAGCCATCTCTAAAAGCAAAGTGCCATTCGGTAAACAAGAGCAGGATTTCACATGGCCAGCAATGGCATCAACACCTTTCTGAATAATAAATGGACGGACCGTGGCGAAGTCCTGACCATCTTCAGTATGTATACACAACAAGGAACAGCAGTGCAGTGGGAAGAGCCGGCCGGTGTGGCCGAGCGGTTCTAGGCGCTGCAGTCTGGTACCACGCGACCGCTACGGTCGCAGGTTCGAATCCTGCTTCGGGCATGGATGTGTGTGATGTCCTAAGGTTAGTTAGGTTTAAGTAGTTCTAAGTTCTAGGGGACTGATGACCTCAGATGTTAAGTCCCATAGTGCTCAAAACCGTTTGAACCTTTTTTTTTTTTTTTTTTTTTTTTTTTTTTTTTTTTTTTTGCAGTGGGAAGGGTCTTCAAATCAACAGCCTCATTACGTTTTCGTTTCGTTGACAACGATGATGAGTGACTCATCCCGAGGAAATCCCCAATGATTGTCAGAGTCTTCAATGATGCGCACCTTCCAACTGGGACCCCCTACACAAGGGGGCGCACCCACCTTAGGTGATTGTTCACACCTCAGGTCACACAACCTGAACACCTGACGGACGGACAAATGGGCAATCTAAGAAGGTTACAGCTCAGGCAATCACCCTTCCCTGGGCCTGGCCTGTACCAGGGGGTACATTCGAACTCTACCTGTCAACCTGGGGCTGGGAATTACGCGTTACCCAGTCACCTTCTACGTGTCAGACGCGTGGGCTGGTCTTCAGGAGCGCACAGGAAGGAAGAAGAAAAAATAGGATCCTCAATCGTCGAAGCAGAGGAACGAGGGGAGAAGGGAAACAAAGAAAGGAAAAAAGGGGCCAGAAACTTGAGATTGTTTGCAGGTCAGCCAGCAACAGAATGCAGAACATTCCCAATAATACCCCAGACATGTTTTCCAAGGGAGGGGAAAAAGAATAGCAAGAGGATGGACGTGCAGCACGGAAGGGAAAAAGTGCTGCAAAGGCTGGGGCCCTGTGGTAGCCAAGCACGAACCCTCCAGATTGGCAAGACCCCTGGGGGGACATTAGAGGGAGTTCTGGTAGGTTCCACAATGGTTTGTGATATTCTGTAATGTTCCCGAACATTCTGGGATCATGCTGATTATTCCGGACTACTCCCAAACATTCCAGAACATCTGGATCATTGTGGAACATTCCAGATCATTAGGGAATGTTGTGGAACGGTCTCGAACACTCTTGAATGCCCTGGAATATTCTAGAAATTTCTATTAGGCGAAACTTCCGCTCACTTCAAAAGCTCTGCCTTCAGCTAAAAACGGGAGCCTTCTTCATGGATGGGGGGTAGAGAGCAACCACGCCTTATAACGTCGTTGATGGAACTGGGACTAGTGTCTGAGTTTTAGCAGCACGTGCATCGTGCACTTACGTAGTATGGCAATTTAAACAGCGTTTAAGAAATGTAAATAACATATTCACTTAATTTACATTTTTGCAGACATATTTTTTACAAAATAAATCACATCTGCCCCTACTGTCCATGTAGTCTGAGGAACTTCCGGGCTCCTCATTTCGAAGAATTTTTTCGGAGTTGGATGGCCACATGTGCAGTCCTCAGCAGTAGTCTTACGCCACTGCATAACTGGCCACCGCATCTCGAGTTAAATCGCGAGAGAAATGTAGAAATAGGTCACGCTGCTGTAAAAAGTAAACTAATGTGGACGTAGAATCACGCCATGTGAGGTCCTAGCTCTTGGATGGCGAGTGGTAGTAGCAGATCGGGCTGCGCAGGAGCGAGAGGCTCAGCGTCTTTCTGAGGTACTCCCTCCTAGAAAGCATTTGTAGCCGTGTTCTATAAATCTATTCTCCATAGTCCTATTCTCTATCTTCTTAATAAAACATCGTTAATTTCATGCATTTACATTTCGTAATTAGTTTTCAGTTTACAAGTATTTAAAGCTGTAAGATTGTTAAAGATTGTTAAAATAAGATGAAATGAACCTGTTTTAATAACTAAGTGGCATGTCATTTGTAAATGGCAACAAATAAAATAATAATTAACAAAATTCTCCCGTGATTATTCCGAGTCCTGTTAAGGGTAATCAATGTCCAACTGGGCAGCTCAGATTCCCGTCGTTTGTTGCTGACTTGGAGATAGCTATGACGCTGTGATGGAGAGTTGTTATATCATCCTTGTGTGCAAGCTTCGCGAAGTTGGAAGCTCTGTTTCATTCTGTTGCTGTCTGTCCTGAGTTGGGGGATGTCTTGAGCGGACTCTGTTGATTAGGAGAGTAAGTATGTCCTCATGAATTGACAGCTTCAAGTACTTGCGTATTTTCTTACATTCGCTCGGAAGGATGTTCGTTCATCTTGTTTTAGGTTGTCGAATCCATCTCAAGTAAGGTAACATGAATGATCGAATAGACCTAACTGTATCACTAACGCTCCACATTGTTTAATTTAGTTCCACATCTACAAGGTTTCTCTGGCTTCTCTGCATCCACACACAGCTGCAATATTCTGGCTATTACTGGGGCAAATAATCATGACGTCTTAGCTGCAGAAACCCAAGGGGGCCGCTTAATTTTTTGCAGAATGTTATTTCTGGACATGACATTGTAATTCTGTCAGAGACAGCAAATGACTTGCAAGAGCAGTTGAACGGAATGGACAGTGTCTTGAAAGGAGGATATAAGATAAACATCAACAATAGCGAAACGAGGATAATGGAATGTAGTCAAATTATATCGGGTGATGCTGAGGGGATTAGATTAGGAAATGAGACACTTAAAGTAGTAAAGGAGTTTTGCTATTTAAGGAGTAAAATAACTGATGATGGTCGAAGTAGAGAGGATATAAAATGTATACTGGCAATGGCAAGGAAATCGTTTCTGAAGAAGAGAAATTTGTTAACATCGAGTATAGATTCAAGTGTCAGGAAGTCGTTTCTGAAAGTATTTATATGGAGTGTAGCCATGTATGGAAGTGAAACATGGACGATAACCAGTTTGGACAAGAACAGAATAGAAGCTTTCGAAATGTGGTGCTACAGAAGAATGCTGAAGATAAGGTGGGTAGATCACGTAACTAATGAGGAGGTATTGAATAGGATTAGGGAGAAGAGACGTTTGTGGCACAACTTGACTAGAAGAAGGGATCGGTTGGTAGGACATGTTTTGAGGCATCAAGAGATCACAAATTTAGCATTGGAGGGCAGCGTGGAGGGTAAAAATCGTAGAGGGAGACCAAGAGATCAATACACTAAGCAGATTCAGAAGGATGTAGGTTGGAGTAGGTACTGGGAGATGAAGAAGCTTGCGCAGGATAGAGTAGCATGGAGAGCTGCATCAAACCAGCCTCAGGACTGAAGACCACAACAACAACAACATTTCTGGACCTCAATTTAGCTGCAGAGTTTGTTAAACGCTGTTCAAAAGCAGGACCCAGTGAAGTGTAACTCAAAGTACGGTGAATATTTATTGTGTGTCAAGAGTTTACCCTCGACATGTACGTCCAGCTCACGATTAGCTAGGATTTTACTCAGATGAGAGCAGCTGGATTCAATCGTGTTAGTGTTTGGTTTAAGTCACACATGTTCATTTATGGATCTTGCTAGCAATCATACTGCATTAACTGTTAGAATGTATTCTCTCAGTTTAACCAAAGTATATACGACACCACGTAAGGAACAAATTATGAAGCGAAGTAGAATCACAAAGTATAATGTTTCGGGGTCGGAACGTTAAAGTACAAGCTCTCTTTAGTTCAAATATTTAATGTTTACTATTTGCAAATTAAAATTTCCCATTGCCTCAAATCGAGGAAAAGACATTATAAGACGCATAAAACAGCAAAAAAAAAAAAAAAAAACAGGAAGCATTCAAAACTGCACTAAAAGTATTACAGATGCGTACTGCAAGAAGTGTTGCCATTAGTATGAAAATACCGCATTGGCGAGGATTTTCTGTTTGGGTAGTATACTTTTTTTCTTATCGATTTTTTGCCCCGATCAACAAAAGTTTTTGTACTATAAGTTCATAATTTTTCAGCACAGAATCGATCTGTCTCAATTTAACATAATAACCTTGAGAAAGTATATGAAGTATCTTTTCCCGCAGGAGTGGACTATCTTTTTAAGCGATCGTTTGGCGGCCTATGGTAGCGTGCCACGACAACTCAGCCCTCTGACTGGCTTCATACAGCCCACATTTGTTAGCCTCTTCGCATCAGAAAGCCACTTACAATCTACGTCACGACTACTGTACCTGTTATACGATCTATCAGACACATAGGACTGACAAAAATACAAAAGCACTAAGATTGCAACACATTACCACGCGGACAACCGTCGGCATTCCAAACAGCTTTAATTCGTCTCTGAATGGGGAAACGCAGGCCCTGTATGGCTTTCAAGGGACTCCTACACTACGCTTCGTGCAAAGTAGTGGCAATATAACGATGCTGAAGGTGAACAGCGATCACGGACCCTTTTCTCAACAGTAGACCTTAAAGGCTCAATACTGTTGAGACATGGTAAGTGCGGTGGCAATGAGATATGCGACTATTCATCCTCATTCTCTCAAAACCAGTGCTGGACTATGAGAGTGATCGGGGACTCCGTCGTCTTGGATAACAGCATCACAACTGGGGAACAAACACTGTACCATGGAAAGGACCTGATCAGCCAGAATTGTCACATAATCCTTGGCCGCAATGTGACTTCGCAGATTACCCATGGGGCCCATGGAATACAACGAAATGGACCCCCAAATCACCACTGAACTCCCGCCATGTTTCACTGTTGGTACGTAAAACCGGCCAGAAGTTGGAAACAGCGTCCCACAAGGCTCATACGACCAACTGGCTTTCTTCCGGTGCTCCATAGTCATGTTTTATGACTTCGGCACCCAGTTCCCCTGTTACAGGCATTTTCATAAAGGACGAGTAGTTTTGGAATTCCATCTCGCTCCGCGAATTCCGGCTTATGGAGCCTCTTTTGGGTTGTTTTGGTGCTGAAAGTATCCGCGAGTGCTACACACAGTTTTGTCGCTGTCGTCCCGTTACTTTTCGTCATAATCCTCTTCAACAAACGCCCAAGTCTTAAATTAGCGAATGATATTTTTCCGCTTTCCCCGTATGCAATGTAAACCTTCGACACGCTGCCTCATGATGAAACACCAAGCTTCCTTAGCTTCGGTAGCACTCACAACAATACAAGCAGCAACAGTTTGCCCACGGTCTAACTCACTTAGTTCAGACATAACGCACTCACAGCTATTCAGAATGCTGTTGTGTCTCACATAACGTACTGAGGCCATTGCACAGGTGCCGTTCGTGCTCAAAAGGTAACAAGGCACCCTGCAGTCTCGGCTAGGATATAAACTTATATTTAAGCATGTATTTGTCGCGATGTTTGCCGGCCGCTATGGCCGAGTGGTTCTAGGCACTTCAGTCCGGAACCACGCTGCTGCTACGGTCGCAGGTTGGAATCATGCCTCGGGCATGGATGTGTGTGATATCCTTAGGTTTAAGTAGCTCTACGTCTAGGCTACTGATCACTGCAGATGTTAAGTCCCGTAGTGCTTAGAGCCATTTGAACCACTTGGCGCGATGTTTCGATATTTTTGGCCAACTCCTGCACGTCCCCACCACAAAAACCAGTCAGGTAACACGACGGCAAACATCATCTTTCGCACGCAGACAGCTGAGCGTGACTAAAGGGCTTTGATTGGTAATTCGTCTCCTGAGGACAACATTTATGCCGTCTTAGGCTTTTTTTTTTTTTTTTTTTTTAACAGTTTGGTGTTCAACTTATTCTGTGCAATGGTTTTACAGTAAACGTGTATTTGAAACTTAGAATATGGGGACATCACAAGTAGTGTATGCCATCCATGTTAAATACAGCAGACCAATATCGCAGAACGCCGTCTGTTGCCGGATATTAACGCATCATCTAAATCCAAATATATTGAAATTTGTGGAGAAAAATAAACTTGTCTCGAACATTCAAAACTGATTTAGGAAATGCCCTCTTGTAATATACAAAATACTCTATTTATATACGACATGTTTCAGACTGTAGCTGGGGCGAGCATTTTATGTTCACCTTCAACAATTTAGCAACAATATAACACTTTCCCAACGACAATTATAGAGCACAGTCACACAAATAATCTTTACAGATACATCAAGGCACGGTGACTATAACAGTAATACACCGAACCACCAAACACCTGCCTAATATCCTGTAGCTCCCCCACGAGGACACTGAAGTGCGGCAACAGAACGTGGCATGGACTCGACTAACGTCTGAAGTTGTGCAGAAGGGAATTGGCACCATGAATCCTGCAGGGCTGTCCGTAGATCCGTAAGAGTACGAGCAGGTCACAAGTCATCCCAGATGCGCTCAATAATATTCATGTCTGGGGAGTTTGTTGGCCAGCGGAGGTGTTTAAACACAGAAGAGTGTTCCTGGAGCAACTCTGTGGCAATACTGGACATGTGGGGTGTCGCATTGTCCTGCTGGAATTGCCCAAGTCCGTCTGCATACACAATAGACATGAATGGATGCAGGTGATCGCACAGGATGCTTACATACGTGTCACCTGTCAGAGTCACACCTAGATGTATCATGGGTCCTTTATCACTCCACCTGTGCACGTCCAAGAGGATTACAGAGCCTCCACTAGCTTGAACAGTCCCCTGCTGACATTTAGGGTCCATGGATTCATGAGGCTGTCTCCACACTCGTACACGTCCATCCTATCGATACAATTTGAAACGAGACTCGTTCAACCAGGCAACATGTTTCCAGTCATCAACAGTCCAATGTCGGTGTTGATGGGCCCAGACGAGGCGTGTTGTGCAGTCATCAAAGGTACACGAGTGGGCCTTCGGCTCTGAAAGCCCATATCAATGATATTTCGTTGAATGGATCGCTCGCTAACATTTGTTTATAGCCCAGCATTGAAATCTAGAGCAATTTGCGGAAGGGTTGCACTTCTGTCACGTTGAATTTTTCTCTTCAGTCGTCGTTGGTCACGTTCCCGCAGGATGTTTTTCCAGCTGCAGCGATGTCGAAGATCTAATCTACATCTACATCTACATGGTTACTCTGCCATTCACACTTAAGTGCCTGGCAGAGGGTTCATCGAACCATTGTCATACTACTTCTCTACCATTCCACTCTCTCATGGCGCGTGGGAAAAAGGATCACCTAAATCTTTCCGTTCGAGCTCTGATTTCTGTTGTTTTATTATGATGATCATTTCTTCCTACGTAGGTTGGTATCAACAAAATATTTACGCATTCGGAAGAGAAAGTTGGTGATTTAAATTTCGTAAATATATCTCGCCGCAAAGAAAACCGCCTTTGTTTCAGTGACTGCCACTCCAACTCGCGTATCATATCAGTGACACTCTCATCCCTATTGCGCGATAACACGAAACGAGCTGCCCTTCGTTGTACTTTTTCGATGTTCTCCGTCAATCCTACCTGGTAGGGATCCCATGCCGCGCAGCACTATTCCTGTAGAGAACGGACAAGTGTAATGTAGGCTGTCTCTTTAGTGGGTCTGTCGCATCTTCTAAGTGTTGTGCTAACAAAGCGAAGTCTTTGTTTCGCCTAGCCCACAATATTATCTTTGTGATTTTTCCAATTTTTTGCAATTCCTAGGTATTTAGTCGAATTGACAGCCCTTATTTAGTCGAACTGACAGCCCTTACATCTGTGCGATTTATCGTATATCCAAAATTCATCTGATTTCTTTTAGTACCCATGTGGATGACCTCGCACTTTTCTTTGTTTATTGCTAATTGCCACTTTTCGTGCCATACAGAAATTCTCTCTAGATCATTTTGTAATTGGAATTGACCGTCTGATGATTTTACGAGACGACAAATTACAGCGTCATCTGCAAACAATCTAAGGGGGCTGCTCAGATTATCACCTAGATCATTTATATAAATCAGGAACAGCAGAGGGTCTATGACACTACCGTGCGGAATGCCAGATATCACTTCTGTTCTAATCGATGATTTACCGTTTATTACTACGAACTGTGACCTCTCTGAGAGCAAATTACGAATCCAGTCACACAACTGAGACGATACTCCACATGCACGCAGTTTGATGAACAATCGCTTGTGAAGAACAGTATCAGAAGCCTTCTGGAAATCTAGGAATATGGAATCGATCTGAGATCCCTTGTCGACAGCACTCATTACTTCATTGGGAATAAAGAGCTAGCTGTATTGCACAAGAACGATATTTTCTGAATCGGGGGTGGTTATGTATCATTTTGTTGTATCATTGGTTATGTATCATTTTCTTCAAGGCGATTCATAATGTTCGACTACAGTATATGCTCCAAAATCCTACTGCAAATTGAGGTCAGTTATATGAGTCTGTAATTTAATGGGTTACTCCTATTTCCTTTCTTGAATATTGGTGTGACCTGTGCTACGGGATTTCTGATACGGTACACTCGTGAAATGTTCGTAGGGGAAAATCCCCACTTCATCGCTACCTCGGAGATGCTGTGTCCTGTCGCTTGTGCCCGACTACAACACCACGTTCTATCTCAATTGAATCCTGATAACCTGTCGTTGTAACACCAGTAGCTGAGCTAAGAAATGCGCCAGACATTTGTTTTCTTACGTAGGCGTTGCCGACCGCAGCGCCGTATTCTGACTGCTTACGTATCTCTGTATTTGAATACGCATACCTGCATTATTTTCTTTGTCGCTTCGGTGCAGAACCCGTTGCTCTACTGTGGACGGCGAATGTTCACCAAAAATAAAAGTAACGTCTCCTGCGTCCCAAGGATATGATATATAACCGTAACGTCCCGCATATATATAAACGATTTGTCTGATAGGTTCAGTGCAGCTATTAGATTACTGTTGAAGCTATAGTTTTGAGTGAAGCATCAATGTTAGACGACAGTAGGGAACCGCGGAAGGAATTGTACAAGATTTGCGCTTATTATAATAAATGGCAGCTCTGTTCAAATCTTGGTTAATGCGAGATAATGCCGGTAACAAAGAGAAAGAAGCGGCTAGAACCCGATTACAAGATTATTGAGGAGTGTATAGAATACTTCAAATTACACATCTGTCAAGAGAGTCGCATGATTTTCAAATGAGACGTAAATAGTGAATATCGCTTTCTGTTTACTACAATACGTAGTTTATATTTTCATTTTTACTTTTACATTTATGTTTTAAGGAATTGAGAATAGTATCGGTATCTATCGAGGAGCACGAAAGATTTTCGCCTGTAGTGTCATCTCCAAGGCAGTTTCACTAGTTAACATATACTCCAGGCTTCAGATATCCACAAGAAAATAAGTCAAACAGTGAAACTTCCTGGCAGATTAAAACTGTGTGCCGGGCCGAGACTCAAACTCGGGACTTTCTCGGGCCAGTGCTCTACCAACTGAGCTACCCAAGCACGACTCACGCCCCGTCCTCACAGTTTTACTTCTGCCAGTACCTCGTCTCCTACCCTCCAAACTTTACAGAAGCTCTCCTGCGAAACTTGCAGAACTAGCACTCCTGAAAGAAAGGATATTGCGGAGACATGGCTTAGCCACAGCCTGGAGGATGTTTCCAGAATAAGATTTTCACTCTGCAGCGGAGTGTGCGCTGATATGAAACTTCCTGGCAGATTGAAACTGTGTGCCGGGCCGAGACTCGAACTCAGGACCTTTGTCTTTCGCGGCCTCTGAGGACGGGGCGTGAGCCGTGCTTGGGTAGCTCAGATGATAGAGCACTTTCCCGCGAAAGGCAAAGGCCCCGAGTTCGAGTCTCGGCCCGGAACACAGTTTTAATCTGCCAGGAAGTTTCATATCCGAGCACACTCCACTGCAGAGTAAAAATCACATTCTGGAAGTCAGTCTTAGACCAGGGACGCGAGGAGGCCAGTGAAGATTGCCATACCTGGAGATAATGTGGCCTGGACAGTCATCCAGCAAGATAGTTCCTGAATTACAATGTATGGAGTTCCATATCCTCCTCATTGTACATCTCCGACGTCGGAGTTTAGGAAAGAAGGAGGTTTGAAGCGTCATAGTGTAACACTCGCAGCACGCGTGCGAACACACCGTTGTACCGCACCCACCTGTAACCTCGCTCGATACATTCCGGCGTACGTGCTGCATTGACAGCGTCAAGTGGCTTTAGCTTCATTGCGGAGCCAGTTATTTTGAAGTTTTAAATCCGTCTCAAAATGATATTGCGGTCTGGAACAGACTGGCGGACGGGTACATTAAAATGGGTGCAAAGTTACGTTGTGTCTGGGGTCACAGAGCGTTTACGAAAAATCCCCGGAGAGCGAACGTAGGATGCTTCACGTACAACGTCACTAGAAGCAAACTGCCAGCTCTAATGGAAACCCTCTGAGGCCAATACATCGGCCGTACAATGCAATACAAAAAACATGCGGTTCCATGACGACGTAACAACACACATAGGATGAATTCCGAGACACGCTCCCACAGTCGTAACAGGCCGGTAGAGCAGATACCAAACTGCAAAAGTGATGTCAGGAGAACTTAATTAGGAGGCACTGGAAGAAAGGTGACACTGTAGTCAGAAAATGTTTTTGGCGGGGAACGTGCAGTCAACAAATACTGAGCGAATATTTTGCTGCCGGTATCGTAAAACTTACGTAGAGATCATGAAAATGAGGTAAGAGAGGTCAGGGTGCCTGCAGACGTAACGGGTACTCATTTCTCCCATATTTGATAGAGGTATAAAACAGAACAGGAAATCACTAAGTAGCTACGAAGCACGTCACGCATTGTGTCGTTCATTAGTTGCTTGCGAAGTATGAATGGAGATGAAGGACTCTGAATAGCTTTTATATTTTGCGAATCGAAAGTATAGATTATTTCTTAACTGATTTAAATCTCGAGAAACGGCGCTTTTACATTTGTTAAAGGAATGTATCGTTCAAATTCATAAACTGGTATCTCATCGCGTCACAGTAATACTTTCTTCGGTTTTTGAGTACTGGAGACACTACCAACCTTCACTAACTTTCACCTGCTTCTTTATTTTCAGCTGTTAATATATTGGCAGCTTAATTCAAACGATGGCGTAGTTCTCTGTGCAACTAGTAAGATTCTAATTGGAAAAGAAAATAAGAAAATTTTAGAATGTGTGCAATAACGTATTGGATCATCGGCTATTAAGTCCGATGCGTCTGGTACCGGGTAACTTGCAAAGTAGAACAACAGTAATTGTTGAATAGATACATGTCTCCCATACCAACTCCTTTAAAATACAGAGTAAAATGTCGTGAATCCGACAAAACAGTTTACCAGCTGACAAACATGTATCGCCAATAGGACAAACAGAGCCGTTGTCAACTAAGGAGGCCACGGGCCAACGCCTCCCTGCTGAGGCGTAGGAGCTGTCCAGTTGAGGTTTCCCACTCAGACTCAGATACAACCATCCGAAAAGCATTCGTAACTGTATCCCCACGTCTCCACGAGGAATAGGAAGACCATGTAAAAACTGAGTAGCTTTTAATGGTTGTCGCCATTAACAACTCCTTTCAAAATAAATACTGCTTCCATATTCTGGTCCCTCCGTACATTTTCGGTCTATGCCATGTAGTTTCTTTTCTCTTATAAATTTCATTAAAAGTTGAAAATGTGACTCAATTTAGAATGAACTAGAAATAAATAACGGATCCCTTACGGTGGGTAGAAGGCCCCGTATCTGTTATCTGACAGATTGCGTATTATTTACAGCTCGAAATATTCCTTATCTTCCGCGCAGAATAGCCGTGCGGTCTAGGGCGTCTTGTCACTGCCGGAGGTTCGAGTCCTCAAGCAGGTATGGATGTGTGTATTATCCTCAGCATAAGTCAGTTTAAGTTTGATTAAGCAGTGCGGAAGTCTAGGAAGACAGAGATTGGAATACGTCAAGCAAATAATTGAGGACGTAGGTTGCAATTGCTACTCTGAGATAAAGAAGTTAGCACAGGAAAGGAATTCGTGGCGGGCCGCATCAAACCAGTCAGTAGACTGATGACCAAAAATAAAAGTCTAGGGACCGATGGCCTCAGCAGTTTGGTCCCATAGTTACCACAAATTTCTTTATCTGAGTAAAAAAAATTGGTTCAAATGGCTCTGAGCACTATGGGACTTAACATCTGAGGTCATCAGTCCCCAGGAACTTAGAACTAAGTAAACCTAACTAACCTAAGGACATCACACACATCCATACCCGAGGCAGGATTCGAACCTGCGACCGTAGCAGTCGCGCGGTTACGGACTGAAGCACCTAGAACTGCTCGGTCACCGCTGCCGGCTTTATCTCAGTCTTCCCGTCACTTGCAGATCCTGACCAAGTACCTTGCGTTAAAATTTGAAGCACGAGTAGTTGAAACGTCGCCCTAAGGATTAGATTTTTGCAGCGTCTGAACTCCTTGTAACCAACATGTAACTGAGAATTAAATTTTCACTCTGCTGCGTGGTATGCGCTGGTATGAAACTCCCTAGCTGATGAAAACTGTGTGCCGGACCGAGACTCTAGCTCGGGACCTTTGCCCTTCGCAGACAAGCGCTCTACCGACTGAGCTAGTCAAGCACGACTCGCGACCCGTCCTCACAGCTTCAATTCCGCCGGTACCTCGTCTCCTGCCTTCCAAACTTCACAGAAGTTCTCCTGCACACCTTGCGGGTCTAGCGCTCCTGGAAGAAAGAATATTGTGGAGACATGGCTTAAACAGCGGCCAAGGGGGGGGGGGGGGGGGGGAGGGGTGATTCTAGAATGAACTATTTCGCTCTGTAGTGGAGTGTGAGCTGATGATATGATTCGCTGATATGATTTGCAGGAGAACTTCTGTGAAGTCTGTAACGTAGGAGGCGAGATATTGGCGGAATCCAAGGTGTGAGGAGAGGACGTGAGTCGTGCTTGCGTAGCTGAGCTGGCAGAAGATTTAGCCGCGAGAAGCCTAGATCGCGAGTTCGAGTTTCGGTCCAGCGCGAAATTTTAATCTTCCAAGTAGTTTCAACGTGTAACTCAATTTGTAGTTGGAAAAAGTTTTCAGTCCAATGATGAAGTTATGCCATTCGTAGATGGGTGTTTAGGAGACTGAATGAATGAAGGGGAATTGGGATTAAGTACATAATCTGTAAGACGACTTCCACTTCGCTATCGACTAAACACGTGTTCTGCGGACCACTATATTCAAAATTTAATTTATTGTCTGTCCGAATTGACAATAACAATACAATTTTAGTGGGAGGAGAACGGAAGGAATCTGTTAAATTGCTCTGCCAACGTAATATCCCACAGGAAATTGAATTCCGTGCCATGTGATGTTGCAGTAAATAGAAACTGTTCTGTCGACTGTCAAATGCATGAATCGTGCGCAGTTTGTTGCAAGAAAAGTCTTGAAACATTTTCTAGAATGCCGTCACCACACACACACACACACACACACACACACACACACACACACACAGAGAGAGAGAGAGAGAGAGAGAGAGAGAGAGAGAATGAGACGGAGGAGTATTGTGATTTATTGAAATGGTGTGCCATGAAGGAAGACAAAGGATTAATGTCCCTTTGACGTGAAGGTAATTCATATGGAGCACAAGACTGTCTAGGAGAAGAATGTGGCAAGATATTACCGTATCTTTTCAAAGGAAACATGTTACCACTTGCCTAAATCCACAAGCAGAACTACGGAAAATATAAAACATGTTGTCGGTCAGGAGCGGAACTAAAATGTCCTTCACAAATGCGAGGCACTTTCCACTGGTTTTCTCTCTCGCTCTCTCTCTCTCTCTCTCTCCCTGTGTGTGTGTGTGTGTGTGTGTGTGTGGGAGCACTCGCGAGCGTGTGTGTGTGTGTGTGTGTCCATGCATTTGTGTTCGAGAGACACAAGGAGAGAGGGAGAGAAACAGGTAGTAGATAAATTATATTAACGCCACACCAATAATTATGACGTTAGCCGGATATATTTCGGTTGTTCACACATAGCACAAAGCGACACTACATTCGTTAGATTGATTACGCTTTGTGATAACTTTTGTGTATTCGAATGGACTATGTACGTGGTGATTTCGTAAGTTTCATTTGATTCACGAGACTACCTCTGATACAAAAACGACTATAAATCTACATTCATGTAGAATGTATATTCTTGTGAAATGCCGTTCCATCTTATTCGATGGTTCGGCGAACTAAGCTTTTGTCATATCACATTTTATCACGGAAATAACTGTATCAGACATTGTGCCGTGTGTATGAACCAAACGCTTTACCCTTGCATAAGAAAAGCGAACATTATCATTGCATTATCTCCGATTTTTCTTATTTCTGTTGTTGAATACAATGACTCCTATTTTGTTCTTGCTCTGATAAAGACGAAAAAAACTTATCATTGTGAATATTACGTATTACAAAAAAAAAGTAAAAGTTCTATTCAAGGAAGAAATATACGAGTGCTCACCTCTAGTAAATAATTATGTGAGACTCTAACATAATACCTTTTCTAGTCATTCTAATTACTATAGAAAGTTTCGGCTGTACTAGGTCGACGTGGAGTAGGAGATACACTGGGGAGATTGGCGAACGAACGGATTCAAGAGCACGCAATAAGGAATCTGGCCCGGCTCTTTATCAACATATTACCGCACGAAGTAACACACAGAGAAGGCAAGTTTAGATCCAATGGACATTTCAATACATCAATTGAAAACCAAGAATACATGCTAATTGGTCTATAAAACAATAAAATACAGTAAAAGTAACAGTATATTTCTTCACAGATTTCGGTCCTTAAACTTCTCTCCGTCTTAGGTGCTGTCCTAGGTATTCCCTGTCTGCTCGATGTCAGATTTCACCATATCCTTGTACCTGAGTCATGGTCTTCCTCTTCGACCTTTTTCTCTGAGTTTGAAATCATATGTTAGTCTTGGTAGCCGGTTATCATCCATTCGTCCCCTATGTCCACAGCATTTCAGCGGCTGCGAGATTATTTTGTTTCGTAGCCTTACGGCCTGATCCTAATTTCAAATTTCCTCTTTCCATATACCGTCGCCCGACGTCTTACCGACAGTGTTATAAACAGACGTTATCTCACCTGCCATAAATCTGCGGATGTCGTTACTGCTCTGGGCAATGGTTCACAACCATACGCAAAACTGGCATTTAATAGATCTCATAGATAATTCCCGTACATTTTATGGGTATTTTGTTGCTCTATATTAGGTCTTTAACTACTGTATTCGATAGAGGTTACTACAAGTTTGGATTCTGTGCATGATTTTTTTTCTATAGAAAAAGTATCGGTGAAAACACTCCAAAAATATTTAATGACGGGATAACAGTAGCTAATCACTTCAAGTTCAACATGATCTATTTAATGGTCATATTTTCCACTGGCTGAAGACAAGGCCATACACTTAAATAGCTTCTAGATCGGTATTTCATCTTGTAGGTCTTCTCTCGGGTGTCCCCACAGACACACGTCATAAGCAAATAACGTGTATTTCATTTTATCACTCACGCTGTTTTGCTGTCTTTACTCTCGATCTCGCTCTTTACAGTAGTGTAAAGAAGAGCTGACAGAATTTCGCCTTGCACTAACCGAGATTTTTTGTCAAGTATTTCCATAATTCCTACAGTTATTTTCATTTTACTGTGGGGATCTTCGTCGAATTCTTGATCCTGTGTGCCATGTCATGCAGTATTCCAATTTTCTACTGTGCTTCACACACCTTTTCCCTGTTCACTGTTCCAAACACCCTCTTTATATCAAGAAAAGGTAACCACAGCTCTCGGTAGTGTTCATAGTATACTTTGTAACTCTTATTAAACTTTTAGAAATGTGTATGGTTCAGTCCTCCAGGTGGCAAGTACCAGGACTTCAAAACTATTATTTGAGGTAACGTCGATAAATTGTCATTTTCATAAAATATTACGGAAGTAAATGTACGAAATAATACTATTTTGCCGACGTGAAATATATCCCGTATTATGCAAAATCTCGCACAAGTGGAAAACTATTATTATTCAGTAAACATTAAACGATGGTTCACCAAGGCTGTTAAGAAATGTGCCAGTACGGCTATTCCACAAGGATGTCGGATGAATAATATCGAGCGTCTCAACTCAGGTGTGATGTGTGGCAGCTGCAAGGTTACTACAATCTATTCGAACAGAACCCAACGGGCGAGGAAACCACCGAAGCAGCAAACACCGTAACTTATCTAATAGCCTCGTCAAAGAGAGAGAGGTGGCCCAAAGTAACGGAGTAACTGGATATGAAGCGGAGTCATGGGAATGCCTGGAGATTGTTGAAGACGCCCAACATAGATCAGACTGAGTAATTACAAGTCAGATGTAAAAGCAACTCAGATTTCCCATCAGCTTCACATGAATGGCAAAATACAACAAGAAACCAAAACCAGGCAGCCTAATTGGAAGATTCCTGCAGATAAATATGAAGCAACGTCCTAATCCTTACCAAATTTTAACTTGAATGAATTGGGAAACGCAGTAATCCTACGTAAATTACGTTAAGCTGCTCGTTTTGATGAGAAACGGATTGACTAAAGAAGGAAAATTCAGATGCTCTACGAATGTTCTTAGGCCTGGGAAGGACAGCGTCCCGAGGAACTTTAGACCAAGGTCTCCCCTATGTTACTCATACAAAATTTTCGACAATAAGTTTCAACAACACATTCATGTTGGCTATGACTAACACTTCGTTCCACGATAGGAGGGCTTTAGGCCAGGCAAAAGTGTCGTCGTACATGTGCTCAACCTCACTCAGCAAACTGACGATCGATCCGAAAATCAACGAATCATAAGAGTAGCTTTCGTTGATCTTAGTGCTGCATATGACACAGTGAACCACCTTATACTGTAAGAAAAAATGTGTGTATATGCGAAGGACTCCAAATTTAACAGATTGGTGTGAACCTTGCTGCAGAATAGAAGGTCTTGTTGACTTTAAAGGTCAATAATGCAAATGGAGAATACAGTGATATGGTTTGCCACTATGTAGTGTGCTAGCTCCACCCACCTCTTTCAATATTTTCACTAATGACCAACCACTGCTCCAAAAATACAGTAAGCAGCTCGTAAAGGTGCAACCTTCGAAGAACTCACCCTTGATATCCCTCGAAAGAACGTGGTACATACTACTAAGCTAACTACCTCAAGCTAAATCCATCAGAATCCCAACTTTGAGCTTTCCAGTTCAGGAATGAAGACGCTTCCAGAAAATTTCGTGTCTCATGGAATGGAACACTCCTGGAACAGTCTTTCGCATCAAAATATCTAGGGGTAACGCTGGATCGCTCCCTCACGCTTACAGCATGCTGTGTCAAAGACAAGCATAAAGTCAGTACCAGAAATATTATCCCAATGAAGTTAACAGGTAGTAATTTGAGTGTAGAACCACAAGTTCTTAGAACCACAGCTCTATCTCTCTGATATTCTGCTGGAGAATACGCATCCTCTCTGTGGTAGAGATCAGACCATGTCACGACTGTGGACCATGCCTTGAACACACTTTGCAGATTGATCACCAGATGCCTAAAACCCACCACAGTTGAAAAATATACTGTATTGCTGGCATTGCGCCTGCAAGTATTCATCGATAACTCGCTGCTGATCAAAAGCGACTGAAAGTTGAGATCGCGGAAACGCACCAATGGCCTGGCTATCAACAGTCTCAGTGTAGGCTGAAATCAAGCAAACGTTTCGTCCAGATACCAATGCCTTTGGAAGAACATCCAGATAAGACAAGACTTTATTTTTCGGAAGATAAGCAGCAGTAGCTGATGAAGCCAGGTGAAAGTATTCCAGTTCGCGACAACGAAGGCTGCGGTGTTTGAGGGTCCCATCACGGAACAAGAACTGTTGTCGGCAGGGACAAGTCGTCATTAACTCCTCATCAGACGTCAGCAAATGTGGAGTTTATCGAAGACAGTCAGCCGTATGTGCCACTGCTTCTCTGTCCATTTTCATAATCAGAACAAGATCTATTGCTTGTTAGGGACAACGCTTCAATATGGCTCAATTTTGGAGCTATTGAAGCAAAAGAAGCGCTGTATTGTGTGTGAGATACAGAAGCGAGCGACTGAGCCGGGACTTACCCCAGTTCACTGCTAGTAGCATCATGTCACTTTAACAAGTTTCCGTAAAAATGCATGTTTAAGAAAAAAAATAAGTGGCGGTAAATAATAAAGCTAGAAATCCAGAATAGTTAGAATGTGCCTATGGAGCTCATAAATAACTGGTGCAAGTTTCAAAGCTAAAGAACGAAAATTACGACCGGAATCCAAATTTTTAAGAAAATTGGAAAGCGCTAAAAATTAGAATTACAAACGTAAAAATTTGTTTTATGCTTCAGTTCCCCCTAAAAATAATAACTAAGAGACAACGTTAAGCTACCTCTTATAGTTTTTGAGTAATTTAATAAAAACCAGATTTTTAACTAAAATACACCCAGTTATAGTAGATTAAGTACCCGTAATTATAATTATAGAAAAGTATATGATAAAAGATACTTAATAATATAGCTATACCAAATTTTATAGTTGTAGTATTAATAACAGCCAATACAGGTTCTAGTAAAGGTATGGTTCAGAGGTAACGATCTATCGTTACCTCCACTATAAAAATTCTAGAAGGCATGGTTTTCATTTAAGCGAGCTGAAACGTTTCTGTGATTTCAAGTAACTTACCTGAATGCATGTAAAAATTAAGGAGATTCAAAATTAATTCATAACTTGGTTATTAAAGAGTATGTGTCACAGAAAGCGGTCGTTCAGAGGCTGCCGACCACAAGGTGGCCAGACCTGTTGCAGGAGTGAAGGCACGCCGCAACATGAGACAGATGAAGTGAAAGAAGAAACGCAACCGTGAGGAAGATTCTGACGAGAGGACAACTTCCAACACACCCAGGCAGAAATAGGAAAGGCGTGATCCGATACCCTACAACACACCGGAGTGCGAAGCTCCGTTAATTTGCGTAGCGTAGCGTAGCAGGAAAAAGGTTCGCTCCGCACTCAGCTACTGTAAGATCTACGTCTGTTAAACGTCGGATCGCGCTCTGCCTCGGATGACGTCAGAGACGGACTGTGACAAATCTCGTGTTTGCGGTTAAAACTGATAGTGGACTCGCTTAAGTAACTGTTAATGTGCCGTCCGTGATAATTACAAATCCGCATGACATGTTGTGACTATTATTTCCACCTTTGTGGCGAGCATTTATTTTGAACATTTATTTGAGTATTATTAGTCAGGGCGAAAGACAATCAGGTAGGAACCTACGGCATAAGTCGCCTCTGTACTGCCAGCTGTGCAGTTAGAATAGCAAGATTTACTGTCAGTTGAACATAGTGACTTTCAAAGTGTTGTACATGAGATACTTTACTCAATATATGTTTGAATTAGAACTTGCACAACAGTACATCTCATGACGTCGGGTACGAGATTATCGCTGGTAATGGCAGTATTCTCGACTGAAAGTAATCGATCGTCATTCTTACGTTGCAATGTTGATATCCCAATCTTATCTAATTTAACACCTTCCTCTTTTCTGTGTAAATTATTATGCTGCTTATTAATCTCAATAGCCTCTCTATACATATGTGCATCGTAATGCAATGTTTTCGATATGAGATTCGTCTCAGTGAATTTTATTTCATTATCGCCCTCTTGGTAAATATGTTCCTCTATGTCCGATTTATCCGTAAGTCCCAGATGGCAATTCTTCTTGTGTTCAATGAGACGGGTGTTAAGATTTCTTTTTGTACTACCAATATAAACCAGTCCACAAGGGATTTTGTATACGCCCGGCATAGCCCCTTAAGAATGACAATCGATAACTTTCCATCGAGAATGTTGGCACTACCAGAGATAATTTTCGTAGCCGACGTTATGTGGTGGACTGTGGTGCCCTCAACACTGCCTATACGTTCGGCGCTCCCTCGAATTCTGGTTACAAGTTTGCCATTTTACTACTGAAGATCTCTCACGCAGTCAAAGAGGAAACCTTAGGAGACAGTTTTATACATCGACCATGGCCTAATAGCCCGGAAATTTTAAGTAGTGTCAGTACCAGTCGTGGAAACTTACATTATAGGGCAACAGTTCGGAAACGAAAATTGTTTATATCTGCGTTACAATGCACTCTGCCATAAAGCAACATCTGAGGGTATAGTACGTGCACAGTGTCATTCTTGATATCGACTGGCCTGCACGAATCCCAGCCCTGAACGTGATGCAGCACCTTTGGGATGAGTGAAAATCGACATCGCTCCAGACCTCAGCGTCCAATATAAATACCATCTCTGGTTTCGGCTCCTGAGTAACATCGGGCTGCCATTATTCTATAGACATTCAGACATCTCGTTGAAAGTGTGCCCAGCCGAATTCAATGCATCATAATATTTACACACAATATTTACGTCTGATAATTCGTGTCAGGATACGTTTCATTAGACAATATGTGTCTCATTCATTAAAATGTTGTTTTTAGTACTTGTTGAGGGCGGTTCTTGTCTAGAGGCCAGATTTTCTCCGACAGTGAAGTTATCTGAGGCGATACTGAAAAAGTTTCCTTGTCTCTCCACATTTGTGGTGGAACTGGAGTGAACGTTCAAGATGGTGGAAATGGCCAATGTGCTTCATGTAGGAACGCAAGATGGTAGAAGTGATCCAGATGTGACATGCAGAAATTCAAGACAGCTGGACTACTTCATTGCACTGCCAGAGGCAGGAGTATTCATTCATTTTACTTTGTTTGGTACTTTGTTTGGTATCTTCTGCTGTTCACGCATTTTGTGAGTGTTGTGTAACTGTCGTCATACTTCTTACTTTGGAGTTTATGTGTGTTCAATAGAGATAGATGGTTGCTTTTTACATTTTTATTTTTCTTCTTGTTCTGTGATTTAACACGTGTCTCTTGTGTGTAGCTACAGAAACCTTGATGGAGAGAAAAATGTTCCAGACAATTTATGAAAAAGTATACATTTACGTCACTCTTCTATTTTAATTTTCGTTTTTCCAGAGTCACAAGCATATGGCAACTCTGTTTTCTTTTTCAAAATAATAGGAGTGTTATGATTCCTGGAGTGATTTAGCTGCTCGCTAGCATTAAAATGCTGCACATTGTCTTACACATAAAGATTACACAAAAAATATTCTCTTTACTGCGTGCGCGCACACACACACACACACACACACACACACACACACACACAAGCGTGCATGCTTGTACACTTAACTGTGCATATGGTCACGTTCCCTTAATACATACCTGCTTACCATCGACATAATGTAGCACGTTAGATGACACTAAGTTATTCTCATTTATAAAGTTCCACAATTAAACTGTACAGACACACAAAGACACTTACAAACAGAATTACATCAGCGTTTTGTGGCCATAGAGTCCTGTCATTAGTCTGTAACAGCCAGTGTCCTAGTATCCTTTAGTAACAATATGGATTTTGCCTATACTAAGTGAGTACATTTACAAATATCTTGTGCTTACCAGAAAGACACATTGGTAATTGCTGGACGAATAGCTCTGTCCATGACACTGGAACAAAATCTAGACTGGTTTTACATTTTCCATCAAAAATAAATCTGAAAACAGCTTTTTCTACTAAGCAATTAAACTACAATAAATTGTCCAAGGAGATTAAAGAGATTAATAAGAAGAAATTATTTAGAAAAGCAATTAATGGTCAAAAATACATTTTGTAAAGTGAAGGATTACTTAGACTACATAGAGAAATCATCTAGTAAGAAGTATAACGAGTAAATAGAATACTGTTTAAATAAAACATGTATCATTCCACCTAACACTACATTACTATTACTTTATTATTTCCTTTTGTGGAAAACCTTACTTCCAAAACAATGCAAATTAGTAACACTTATCACATTTCTGAGCTCACTATCTCATTCATTTTAGATAGTTGCTGGCTCTGTGTTTCAGACTAGCATTTAGGATGTTGCGGTACATGAAATGGAAAACAAACATCGTCACTATGGTACAGATGTGAGCTGATAGTGTGCTTAGAGTTACATTATGAAATAATACGTGTAAAGTGCTAGTTTGGTAAATAATATCTGTAATGTGTGTGTACTTTATGCAGTGACTGGGACTGAGAAATGCGTAAGCGGTGTTGCATCATTTACATCGTTAAATACCTTTTTGCAAAAGATCGTTGTACACAAGCAATAAATTGAATAGGATAGAGCATTTTAAACATCGTGTCCTTGTATTAGGGCAGGTGGAGGCTCTAATCTTCATCCAGGCATCCTGGTTTAGGTTCTCAGTGGTTTCCCTAAATTCGTCGAGGCAAATGCCACGATGGTTCCAAATTTACGGCCACGGCCGACGACCTGTCCCATCCCTCTCACACTAGCCCTGATCGTATGTAAATGCCTGTATATATGAATTTCATTATTTTTGTTTTTATTTAATTGTAATACCAGGGCATTTCCAATACCGTCACAAAAATAATCAACATTTTAATGACACTACTACTACTACTACTACTGATACTAAATAGGTGAGTAAACTATTAAATGAACAATTGAACAAAAGTAGTTTCCAATAGGCCTGAGGAAAGTATCAAAATGTTCAAATGGCTCTGAGCATTATAGGATTTAACATCTGAGGTCATCAGTCCCCTAGAACTTAGAACTACTTAAACCTAACTAACCTAAGGACACCATACACATCCATGCCCGGGGCAGGATTCGAACCCGCGACCGTATCGGTCGCGCGGTTCCAGCCTGAAGCACCTACAACCGCTCTGCCACCCCGACCGGCAGGAAAATATCACAGAGTTACTATTTTTCATGCCACATACCAAAAAATTAGGGAAAAACATGAGTTGCCATCTATGAAAATTCTCAAATGTCTCTGAGCACTATGGGACTTAACTTCTGAGGTCATCAGTCTCCTAGAACTTAGAACTACTTATACCTCACTAACCTAAAGACATCACACACATCCATGCCCGAGCCAGGATTCAAACCAGCGACCGTATCGGTCGCGCGGTTCCAGACTGTAGCGCCTAGAACCGCTCGCCCCCCCCCCCCCCCCCCCCCCACCCTCATCGGCCTGTTGAAAATTCTCATATTAGCCGTTTATCGGTGTGAAAGTGTTACCGGGAAAGATATGTCTACATCTGTACATTAATAATGAGCATTTTGGAAAGACTGGCGTGTGTATCACAGGGAATGTAAAAGGTATAGTCCCTTCTGACTAAGCGTTTTGTGAGTCGTATTTAGAAGCAGTCGTATTGTAGAAACACCTGGGGCAACAATGTATCGGATTACTGATCAGAACAATTGCATTAGCTCTGTTATATATAAAACAAACCACAGTCGTACTGAGTATGGTACGCAACGTAAATTACCGGCTCCCCGACACTCGTATATATTTAATGTATATTGGATCCTTACATGGCGGAAGCAACTGGTGTCGTTTTGAGAATCGTTTCTTTGCCTTGGTAAGATGGGGGCAAATCGTGAAAAAATGTAGTCTGATATATGCTCGTTGAAACACGAGTAATATTTCGAGGAAGTGTTGCCTACTTAAAAGACTCTAAACCTGAATCTGAGTGCATGGTTCGACCCCTTCACAGTACGATCACTGGGTCTCACGGCCGGAGTCCATTTTAGGAATACTAGATATCCTGATGAACGCTGCCTGCAATAGTATCCAGAGCGTCAGTAGTTTTACCATTCCGTAACGGGCCCAACACGCCGAGGAATGCTACTGAAATGGCATCCACGTCAAATCCAAAGAGACCGTTAAGAGGTAACAAATAGCGCCCAAAGAAGTATGTAGGCATGTGCTTACATGAAAAAATGCTTGTACGAATGCAGACATAAATGAATAATGTCTACTGGGTTAGAGGATTCTCCAAGCGATTGATTTACAGTTATTTGTTTCGTAAATTTGCAATTCACAATTCTTTCTTTTTCAATTAGCGAAGTCCGTATAATCGTGTGTTTCACATTTAATCCTATTACTCTGATTGAATTACTCCAGTTTTTAATGTCATAACAGTTTATGAAACCTAAAATGTGAGCTAAAACTAATTCAGAGGAAAATGTCTCCCTCACTCAAGTACAGCAAGACGCGAAACTTCAGGATGTGTTATTGCGAAGTAACAGAACCAGATGAATCTTGGATCATACATACTACTACAGAATTGTACACAATTAAAGGAAAAATGCAGTGAGACGAACAAAAATTGGCACCTTTTTCGAAGACAGTAATTTTACTAAAGTCTCCCCCGTTTATGGCGCTCCCCTGGTCTTTACAAAAGGGGGGATGTGGTTCATAATAGGGTTTGTCACCACCACAGAAGGCAATGAATGCTCTCCACCGTCCTCCCATTCTGGCAACGAGTTTGGTAAGACTTTCTTGTGGAGAGCGTTCTGTTCTTCCATCAGCGCAGTTGACAACTTTTCGGTGGTAACTGGTGCATGTGGACGAGCTGCACCACCTCTACCCAACGCATTCCACACGTGGTCCACGGGACTAAAGTCGGGGGACTGAACAGGTCAATGTACTTGGCGAATATCCTTTCGTTCCAAAACCACCTCCAGCTGCGCTCTTCGAAGAGGTCGTGCACTGGCATCCACAAAAACTATGTCAGGGCTGCAAGCACCCCTGGAAAGACACACATGGGAACGTGATGACTGGGTGTTGTGTGATGTCCTTAGGTTAGTTAGGTTTAAGTAGTTCTAGGGGACTGATGACCATAGAAGTTAAGTCCCATAGTGCTCAGAGCCATTTGAACCATTTTGAACACATGGGAAGGTGTAATAACCAGTCGAGGCTGCTATCTTCTGGCCATATTGTGGGTTATTTGCTGCTCTGGGGGACGGCTCATCTGAACTACAACTCATAAAAGGTTAGTTAATGTTATTACATGAATGAATAATATTAGTCACTTAATGCGGTACAGTCCTCTGCCACAGGAGTGCCTAATAATTTACAACTTTCACTAACAGTTAAGGCATCGCTTGATTCACTGATTAACAAACAATGTCAAATCAAACACCTCTAAAGCCGTCTAATTTCCAAACTGCTATTTTATTTGGCTACAGTTTCGGCGATTTACTACGTCATCTTCAGACCCCCTGACCGATGTGTAGGAAGATTCCAACCTCGATGCCGGACAAAATTGGGGCCAGCATTCAAAGTCTGGTATCTGTAGGTTTCTGCATGGTACAGCGATCACTTCAACCATCGTCTCAACAGATACCAGTCTTTGAATGCTAGCTCCCAATTTGAAAGTAGGTTGGAATATTCCTACACGTCAGCCAGGGGGCTTTAAGATGGCGTAGTAAATAGACGAAACTGGTAGCCAAATAAAATAATTTGGAAATCAGACGGCTGAAAGGTGTTTCATTTGACATTCTGTACTGAAGAGCAGAGTCCTACATCTCTGAAAAGATAGGCATGTAGAGAATTAACGAACTGGTATCTTGAAGTACAATGTGTTCAAGCACATTTCCATCTGAGATCTGCATAACTCTTTAGTGCTACTCGATGACGCTAAATGCTTCAGCTGAGGTCACGAACTGGGACTGAGCGTCAGTAGTTTTACCATTCCGTAACGGGCCCAACACGCCGAGGAATGCTACTGAAATGGCACCCGCGTCAAATCCTAAGAGACCGTTAAGAGATAACAAATAGCGCCCAAAGAAATATATTGACCTCCGTGCGCGGGCCCTGCTTGCTGAGAGAGAGGGCGTGTCTTCTTCAGCCTCTTCCGTTCGTCGTTGCGGATTGCAATATAACATCGCTAATGTATGTGCATTGTCAACCTTGGTGTCGCTCTAGGATCTCTGGATGATGGCAGCGGAGGAGTACAGTCTCACAAAAAAGTTGACTGGTTTGTGCACCGTGTTCAAAGATTTGGGAATTTGTACGTCAATGCAACATCCTCTCTCAACACACCTTAACATCTGTACCAGCGAACCGATTACGTTCGACAATGTTCCACGATACAATACGTGTCTGTACCTATTTCCATATGAGGGTACGTCCAAAATCGCTACTCAATGTACCTGCTCTCACCAGAGAAGAGTCTGCGACCCGACTCCTCGGTGGACCAGTTGCTGCGCTGTTGACAACGTCGCAAAGTTGCTGCCGATATACAAGTGTCAATGGAAAACAACGTATTGGTCGTCAGACCAAGAGCCCGCCACATGCATTTGCCGTGCTACTGTGAAGCCCAAGACAAACTCCCTTGGTGCCCAGTTAAACGTGATCGCAATTACACTAGCTGTTTGTCGTGGGTCCCTTCTTCTCTGTTGCACAATGTAGCGGTCACCTGCTGCTCTAGGTGACGGTAGTCGACCACCTCCTCTGTTTAGGCAGCAGTACCTTTGGTTCGAAACGCTCCCCATTCAGGTGAAATAATGCTGTGACAGTATCAAATTCTTGTACAACACTCTTCACATTTCGTCCTCATTCCAGTTATGCGATGATTCTTCCCCCTGTGGAGCCGTGCAGATATTGTATCTGGGCCATGTTGTAATGAGAAACGCCAACTCTGTGCACCCAAAATGCTCGCTGAATGACAAGCTCTGTCTTAACCTATTCGTTCAACTACATCGTATTGCGAGGCCGACCGCATTTGGTTCTATAGTCACGCTGACCCCACACGCTATACGACGTTCAGCTTTCTGTGTACGACTGGGAGATCTCTGGCAACACGATCACGCACTTTCGTTCGTTTCCACCTGGCATTTAAAACGTTTTGTTACATTATCCAGCTCGTCCTTAAGTTTTACACAGGTGTCTACTATTTTGTAGACTACCTTGAGGGCTATGCATGTCTTTTATTTTTGTGCCTACGAAAGTTTTGAGCTACGGATCATAACAGCCTTTGATGCACGATGTAATGCTACGTGAATTACGTAACCATTACGGCACCTCACCTCAATCTCTCGATACCAGAAATATTCTACTGTGTTTCTGTAAAATAGTTAACATATTTCTGTGACAACATTAAGATTTGATTTCATTAATGTAGGGGTACTTCGATACATCGATATGTGTATATTGCAATGATATTAGTCTTATGTGTATTCTTTCTTTTGTCACTACGATCATTGACGTACTAGTAACTCTGATTTTTGGGCGCGTAAGTGGTTACTAGTGAGTCAAGCTTTGGTCGTCATGTTAAAAAGACGCAAATTGTGGTCAGTTTATGAAACGTGAACTTTAACAGTGAGTAAGATATTTTCAGTGTGAAGTGATGTTTTGGAACGTCTTATGTGAAACTGCAACAAAAGTAATAAAAAAGAAGTGTAACATAAATTAGGAGTGCTGATTACTTTTTTACATCGCCATTGTCCTAACTTGCAAAAGTTTAATCTTCGAGAAAGTTTTATGAAACACATCTATAAAACTTTTGAATATCGCAGAATAACACCTAGGCCTCTTTGCATCCGAGCTTGGAATCATCACTACCTAGATTTTCGACGATAGAGCCGAAAAGATGAGTGCCTAGTTTATCCATTATTTCAAGAAATGACTTTATTGACTGTGCTCTAATGACACCTGCCACATAATACAACTTTGTTGCCCGTAAATGCAATATTTAGCAGCGTGAGCAACACTTCAATCACAATAAATTTTTGGCCTTTGTTGTGGTAGGGTCGATAGAACGGTTAAATAGTTACTGAAGCAGTAAAAATTATTTAGTGAATTCACAATACATTAAGCATTTCTACACGTTGTAGAAAGATTTAAATTTAGATTAAACCCTTCATCACACGCAAAATGTAAAGGTAATTACGAACTGGAATATCATTTGTCGTAACAGTAGTCACGTAGCTATGTTTCCGAGGTACAAGCGTTTATAGAGTACTGTTTGTAGCCGAAATTGTTTTTTTTTAATTTTTGAGTAATTAGGTTTTGCAGATGAGTGAGCAGAGTTCACTCTCACTTTAACTTTATCTGGTTTCGGAAGACTACAGGATTAAAATTTGATCGGGAATTTAAAGGAGCTTCGCAAGCAACGGAAAAAAAATCTTGTTTGGAATAACAATGATGTGAATTCAACACGGTCTTCGTGCCTAATCCGAGGGGATTGCTCCCTTTAATCAATCTGTCGGGCCTTCCCCTTGCGTCTACAATAACAGAGATTTATCCACCTCCTGATAGCGTGTGTGTCGAGCGTTACTTCCTGAAATTGCCTCTCTGGTATTTTAAGCGCAACGTAAACGGGATCTGTAACACTGCCAAAAGTGGAAACTCTCATATATAGAGCCGCGAAAGTGTGCCAAAATTTTATTCCGTGAAATTATGTCTGCGAGAAAGTGGCTGGTATTAGAGTATTATATTCACAGCGGTGTCTGTAGGCCGCTGCACCGTTTGGCAGATTTCCTACTGGCCTGAAACGGCGAGAAAACCGTCGACAGATACGCTGATTTGAGTGCTATTTGTTGCAATGTACAACGGCTTCCTCACGATATCGATGCGGCCGAGTGTATGTTCACGCTTTCCTAGGCACACCGCACCCTTCATCAATCTCACACTGCAGTCGTGCGTTGAGTATACTTCCAGGCTACGACGTGCAGATGACGAGATCAGTACTCCAGGCACCACAAACTGTTGTGGTTTAGTTGTTTAGGATAATAGGAAACCGTCAAATGAAGTGCAGGTAGCTTAAAACAAGTTTCACCTAATGCTACAGTAGGCAGTGTTGATCTAAACAAGAATAAAAGTTCCTGTAATTAGGCGTCCGGAAAACCACACTATTGATATGGGTCGTTGAACATCCGCTGTCCACAGCTTGCATTTATTTAGATGTGAGGCAGGATTCCCAAGAGCGGACATGGCAAACTGCCACAATGCGCACATGCGATCACAGACAGATCCTCGAGCAATCATTGAGGTGAGGCGTCAGAATCGCTTCAGTATCAGTGTACGAGCAGGCATTGTCGGTTACAGACTGGAAGAGTGACTTCACCAAATAGATTAGCAAATGCGGTCTACCACCAATTATTGCGCGATGAACTACCAGCACTTTATTGGAGAACAAAGACTGTGGTTTATGCACGAGGGGGAATTAGGACATATTCTATGTTCCGTGCGACCCTACCCCACCGCAAGTTTCATGAGCGACTGGCTGGCTGTGGAGATTTCATAACCTGGGCCTTCCCGTTCACCGGACTTGATCAGCTGGATTTCTGGATCCGCTATTAGGACATTTAAAGAAATTGTAATGTGTCATATCACTCGACAATGTGCAGACGCTACAGGAACGTTTTACCAGTTCATTTTGTTGTGGTTTGGCAGGAGAGCCAACACCGTTACTAGAGGAAGCCGAAAGGCACGCGTTTTAGCTCACGTAGGCTGGCGTGAGGTCCGGAACAGGTGAAGGAAATTAGAATTTAGAAAAAACGGTCGTAGCTGGTGAAATACTTAACTTTAATCCATTAATGGTGAACGTCGGTCTTGACGGTACATTATTACAGTATCAATAGTAACTGGTAATGGCGCCTTGCTAGGTCGTAGCCAATGACGTAGCTAAAGGCTATGCTAACTATCTTCTCGGCAAATGAGAGCGTATTTTGTCAGTGAACCATCGCTAGCAATGTCGGTTGTACAACTGGGGCGAGTGCTAGGAAGTCTCTCTAGACCTGCCGTGTGCCTGCGCTCGGTCTGCAATCACTGATAGTGGCTACACGCGGGTCCGACGTATACTAACGGACCGCGGCCGATTTAAAGGCTACCACCTAGCAAGTGTGATGCCTGGCGGTGACACCACACATTTGACCCACTCCGAATGGAGCCAGGTTTATTTGAAAGAGTGCGTGATCCACTGCGAAGAAACGCTGACGGATGTCTCAAGATGTTGGTTACTGATACGTCTGCATGTCTACATGTTCCTATGCCTGCATATAGTATCTACACTCGCGTTCAGAAAAAAAGCAGAACGTGTCGAAAGACTAGAGTCAGGACGTTCATATTGACAGGACATTTATATTAGTATGTTCTGCAGAAACGATTCATTTCAGTCATCTCGGCTCAGCATGTATCCTGTTGCCTAGAATATACACAGCGTCCGCCATGGGCACTGATAACTTGTTCCGTCAGTGATGGCATCGACCCGTATGAAGCGCGAATGGCATTGTGTACTACAGCCATCCCCGCTATATTCACCTGGTTCGAAAGTTCATCTGTGGTGTTTGGTATTCGGACATAGTGCTGCATTCGTCGTTTCACCGTATCTCACACTTTTTCCACTGGCGACACGTCTGGTGATCTGGCTGGCCAGGGAAAAAGGCTGACAGCCTGTGACACCAAGAAGGTATGTGTTCGTGTGGAAACATGTGATCGTGCATTGTTTTGCTGGAAAAATGGCTTCTGCGTTCTGTGCAGAATTGGTATGGCTATGGGTCGCAGGATCTCATTCCCGTAAGTCATACTGATCGCAAGTGCGCTGGAAGGCACCAACTGTGATTCGTAGTTGTTTCCAGCAGCAACCCACATCATAAGGCCTTGTCTTGGCGCTTGTATGTCTTGTGCGAATGCAGTCATTGTGAGGCCCCTGCCCCTGTCGGCGGCGGGGCGGCAAACCAAAATGTGGGCATCATTTTGAAACAAACAGAGCATGGATTCGTCAGAAAACTCTATTAGAGGCCATCCCTGTCCACAGAGATTTCATTCCATACATCATTATTGTCTAGAATGTTTCTGCACTTTCGTCAAAGCCAGGTGGAGAGGTGGACAAGGCGCAAGTGACCCACGCCGTAATAAACGGCAACGGACTATCACCCCTGACAGTGTATAATGTGTGACACTGTTCCACTGTTGATCCAGAGCCCAGGAGGACGCAGATCTGTCCTGCAATGCCATCTGGATGAGGTGTCAGTCTTCTCGGATGTGTTGTGACCTGACTCATCTTGTGTTCTACGGCCTTGCCGAAACGCTTCGTCCCACACGAGTCGCAATTTCCCGGATGAATGCATCCCATTCTCTCATGCCAATAATGCAGCCTGTTTTAGACCAACTAATTTGACGGCACGGTTCGCTCATACACCTGCAAGGCATGCTGAACGTCAACTCAAATCACATAGATCCAATACGTTGGGTTTATAGCGGCAAGGAGTGCCGCAGGCACATATTACCGGTAGGTGGTGTTGCTCTGCGATATCGATGATGACCTTGTACCAGCAGGCCGACATGCTTCAAATACTAATTATTTCTGTAGATCATACTTGTTGTGGATTGGCAGGAGACCAACCAACTAAATTGAGAGGAAGCCGAAAGGCACGCGTTTAAGCTCACGCAGGCTGGCGTGAGGTCTGGAACAGGACAAGGTAGTTAAACTTCAGAAAAAAAGGTGGTACTTGGTGGAATACTTAACCTTAATCCATCAATGTTGAACGTAGTTCTTGTCTGTACATTCTTTACAATATCAATAGCAACTGACAATGGCGCCTTGCTAGGTCGTAGCAAATGACGTAGCTGAAGGCTATGCTAACTATCGTCTCGGCAAATGGGAGCGTATTTTGTCAGTGAACCATCGCTAGCAAAGTCGGTTGTACAATTGGGGCGAGTGCTAGGAAGTCTTTCTAGACCTGCCGTGTGGAGGCGCTCGGTCTGCAATCACTGATAGTGGCGACACGCGGGTCCGACGTATACTAATGGACCGCGGGCGATTTAAAGGCTACCACCTAGCAAGTGTGGTGTCTGGCGGTGACACCACAATACTAATGTGCATGTCCTTTGAAAATAAACGTCGTATCTCCAGTCGTTTAAGGTGTTTTGTTTCTTCTGAACCTGAGTCTATTTTTACGAAACAGGCAGGAATGAGGGGAGAGATTGGCACGTATCTCGAAACATATACATAAAATCCTCTCGTGTAAATAGCCGAGTGGTGGCCTCGTCCTGTCGCTACATTTCAGTGTGTCTGAAGATGATGGGTACGAAACTCACTCAGACGTTGCGACAATATGACGCCACAACTAGGCTGATCACCCGAGAATAGCCAACGTTGTAATACGCCGAGAAAGCTTGCAGTCACGTATTCGTAATGATACTGCTTACCCGGTATATCGTTTAGGCATTTTTCTTGTACTTTTTTTTAACAACACTACCTCTCGTAATAAGATGTACAATGTTTTAAGAAGCTGTGCAACTATGAGATATAAGAGTCGCTCAGAAAGTTACGGTTCGATTTGCCAATGAAGCAAAATCGCCGTGAGCGTTGAGGTAATATTCCCACCGACGCAAGAGGTTGAAAACACCTCTTTGATACAACAGCGTGTCCTGGCGCGTGAAAAAGTCCGTAACTGCCTGTTGCACATCTACATCCGACAGGAATCGTCGACCCTTCACGCTGCAAGGGCTTTCTTCTCTAAGTGACCGAAAGCGTGAGACCCGCATCTACATCTACATCCACATAGATACTCTGAAAAGCACATTTAAGTGCCTGGCAGAGGGTTCATCGAACCACCTTCACAATTCACTATTATTCCAATCTCGGATAGCATGCGGAAAGAACGAACACCTATATCTCTCCCTACGACTTCTGATTTTCCTTACTATATCATGGTGATCGTTCCTCCCTATGTAGATCGGCGATAACAAAATATTTTCGCATTCGGAGAAGAAAGCTGGTAATGGGAATTTCGTGAGAAGATTCCTCCGCAACGAAAAACGCCTCTGTTTTAATGATGTCCATCTCAAATTTTTTATCATTTCAGTGACACTCTACCGTATTTCGCGATGGTACAAAACGTGCTGCGCTTCTTTGAACGTTTTCGATGTACTCTGTCAATCCTATCTGGTAAGGATCCCACACCGTGCAGCAGTATTCTAAAATGGTTCAAACGGCTCTGAGCACTATGGGACTTAACATCTGGGGTCATCAGTCCCCTAGAACTTAGAAGTACTTAGAAGTACTTAAACCTAACTAACCTAAGGACATCACACACATCCATGCCCGTGGCAGGATTCGAACCTGCGACCATAGCAGTCACGCGGTTCCGGACTGAGCGCCTAGAACCGCTAGACCACCGCGGCCGGCCCAGTATTCTTAAAGAGGACGGACAAGCGTAGTGTAGGCAGTATTCTTAGTAGATTTGTTACACTTTCGATGTGTCAAGCCAATGAAACGAAGTCTTTCGTTAACCCCCCTCCCCACAACATTCTCTATGTGTTCCCCCCACCCCCCACAACATCCTATATGTGTGCCTTCCAATTTAAGTTGTTCGTGATGGTAAATTCCTAGGTATTTAGTTGAATTTACGACCTTTGGATTTCACTAATTTATCGTGTAACCGAAGTTTAACGGATTCCTTTTAGCGCTCACGTGGACGACCTCATACGTTTTACTATTTAGGGTCAATTGCCAATTTTCTCACCATAAAGATACTTTTTCTAAATCGTTTTGTAATTTCTTTTGATCTTCTAATGACTTTATTAGTCGATGAACGACAGCACCATCTCCCAACAACCTAAGACGGTTGCACAAATTGTCTCCCCAAATCGTTTATATAGATAAGGAATAGCAAAGGGCCTGTAACACTACCTTGAGGAAAGCCAGAAATCACTTCTGTTTTACTCGACGACCTTCCGTCAGTAACTGCGAGACGTGACCTCTCTGACAGGAAATCACGAATATAGTCACATACCTGAGACGATATTCCACAAACAAGCAATTTCACTACAAGCCGTTTGTGTGGTACAGTGTGAAAAGCCTTCGAGAAATACAGAATCAATTTGAAATCCCTTCTCAATAGACTCAACACTTCATACGAGTAAAGAGTTAGTTGTGTTTCACAAGCACAATGTTTTCTACATCAATGTTGACTGTGTGTCAATAGACCGTTTCCTTCGAGGTAATTCATAATGTTTGAACACAATCTATGTTCCAAACTCCTGTTGCATATCGACGTTAATGATATGAGCCAGTAATTCACTGGATTACTCCTACTACCTTTCTTGAATACTGGAGTGACCTGTGCAACTTTCCAGTCTTTGGGTACGGATCTTTCGTCGAGCGAATTGTTGTATGTAATTGTTAAGTATGGAGCAATTGCATCAGCATACTATGAAACGAGCATTGGGAGGGATCAGGGCTATAAGGTGGGTGTCTCCTAGTTTATGTTATGACATTTACGATATGGGGAAGTGCGTTATCGCCCGCATCTCGTGGTCGTGCGGTAGCGTTCTCGCTTCCCACGTCCGGGTTCCCGGGTTCGATTCCCGGCGGGGTCAGGGATTTTCTCTGCCTCGTGATGGCTGGGTGTTGTGTGCTGTCCTTAGGTTAGTTAGGTTTAAGTAGTTCTAAGTTCTAGGGGACTGATGACCATAGATGTTAAGTCCCATAGTGCTCAGAGCCATTTGAACCATTTGAAGTGCGTTATCATGGCGCAGTATCACCACCTGGTGCTTCAATCCTCAATTGTGCTTATCGACAGACATGAACATTCTTCATTTTACGAGAAGTGTCTACTGATATTTGTCCTTGGGCAGCCAAGAAAAGAATAGCAGCATATGGACCTATTTCGACGCTTATGGTAATAACGTCACCATATTTTATGTTTCCGCATTTATGTCTGAAAAACACAAATACCAAAATAATTTCTTGCCTACACGTCGGTGCTTATGCAGTATATCCGCACCGGACTCGCTTTCTGTTGCAGACACGCTGCAGCAACGCCCTCAAACGGAAAGTTTTCGATTTTACATTAGAATCATCCGTCTGGGTTTTTAAATGTTTGATGGACACCTTTTCCTGGGATATTCCACACTATCTCTTATTGGTGATGCAATGAATAGATAACTTTGACATGCGATTTAAGTTAATCCTCGCTATTGGTATGATCCACACATTTTTGTCTTGCCGATTTCTTGTCACACAGGATAAGTGCTTAATTTTGATGATCTCATCGTAAATGAAATACTGTTCTTTGGAACAAACCATGATGCAGTTAGCAAACTCAGTTTTGCTGTTTGGTACGTTGATTCTGTTCTACGTTTAAACACCTACGCCAATTATTAGTTTGTTCATATTTTGAGAGCGCTGCGGCTCCGCATCTCTGTACTGAGTGAATCGCCACAGTCGTTGAAAGTGTCTGTGTTATACTCCACGACCGATCTCGTCTTTATAGTTGAAGCCATTCTCCAGTGCAGTCAGAAAAAGGCTTCTGTGTTAAATTACATACTGGTCATGAAATGTATAAAAAAAGTTTTTAGTACATATAGCGGTTAATAATTAATTAAGTAATCAGTTATTTAATTAACGTTGCTGTCACCAGTTTTTATTTGTTTCACTGAGTCTCACTAGGGTCATAAAGCTCTTCAAGTAATTAACTTGGGGTATATAGACTATATTTTAATGAACTAACACAAAAACATATATTACAATTGTTCATCGTAACAGCCGTAATTCTGCTTTCATAAATATTGAATTCAAGAAACAAAAATGAATTTAATTTTTAGCCATATCGACCTCAGTAGTGCTCATTGCAAAATCCAATGAATAAATCTGAATGGGTTGTAAATGCTTAAATAAGCAAAGCAAGACTGGACACAATTTACTCAATGAGAAAAAGTCGTGTACCCAAAAGATATTTGTTTTGAATGCAAGGAAGATATAATATTCCAAAGTGCTTATGGTTTCATATTGACTCCAGTCGTACAAGGAGAGTAAACATGATATTTCATTCCAAAAAACTGGGCTAGATATGACAGCCATGGTGCAGACCTTATGCCTCATCTTTATCGGGGCGCATTAGTAGGGGGACAAGGATGGTGCCAGTGCATGTTGCATTGTTGCCAAATTTATTCAAGATGGCGGCGATGACGACATCCAAGATGGCGGCATGTAGACTTGGCAACAGCGCATGACGTCATCCAAGATGGCGGATTTTGCGGGAGAATAGTCCACTAAACTAAGCTTCCAGAAGAAAATAATGGCAGGAAGTCTGAATTCCAACAGGATAATGCATGCAAAGACCATACTTGACTTTTTATTATTATTGATTATCATTCATTAACATTCACTATCCTTTATTATTATTTATTATCATTTATTATTATTTATTATTATTGACCAGCCTCCACTAGAAAATTCCCTCCAAATTCAAATTCCTACACGATATTGGCTGCAAAACCTTACTTTTGTGTATTATTATTCATTATTATTTATTAACATTCATTATCATTAATTGCCATTTATTATCAATCATTATCATCTATTATCTTTCATTATTATTTATTATTATAGACATACCTCCACTAGAAAATTGCGCCAAATTCAAATTTCAACACGATAACTGCACTTGTATCTATTATTATAATTTATTATTTATTCAAGATGTCTGATTTTCTTGGCGAGAAAGCCATTTTCCGTAAATCCATAACAAAGATCTATCACAAGTTCAAATCATAACACCATAATTGAACACATACACGAACTTTGTCCCTCACTTATCTTTCTTCACTGGTAGCCTACCATAATCAAGTCAAATAATAAACTGCTCTTATAGTAACGTAAGTCACGTTCTTTGATTTTGCCGGGGGGAAGGGACTGAAGACTCTATTTCAAGCAGTACGGTCATCACTTGTTCTCCAACACAGTAAGCACACACATCTTTGATATCGCAGTGCAGTCACCACGATGTCCGTGCTCCAACTGAATTAGTTCAAATCCTCGCCACCCCCTGGCCAGCGCGCGGAGACCCTGGCTACGCCTGTCACGTGAGGCGGTCGGCCACTAGCGCGGGGAGCGAGCCCAGCGATCGCTCTCACGTCGTAAACATGTTTTCGCTGGACGCGCTGGAACTTGCCGAGTTTGACGTCACAGCAGCCCCTTGTCCGCTCACCACGTGTATTCGGCGCCTCCGCACGTTTCCCGCCAAAATTGCCTGCCTCGGAGCTGAATCACACAACGGTCGACCGTTCATGGCCACACTTTCGGCGCCACCTTCAAAACCTGTCGATGCCGACCGCTCACCATCCACCACGTGTCCCTGTGCGAGCGTGAACGCAGTGCTTCACATTTGGCGGAAGAGTTTGTTCGACAGTGCAATCCCCCATTACTATATAACAGCACGTTTGGACCGCACTAGAACGCCCACTAATTCACCCACTCTCGCGCGCACGTAATAACTGTACAGTCGCTGCGCCGCCGCCCCGATTACGTCACACACCCTCCATACATGCAACAGACATAGCCTTCTGTAAATACCCGGAAAAGGACTCTTTATTTCTGACATTACTGTCATGCAGGTGTGTTCCAACTGACTTTTCCGTGCGCACACAGCGAAACTCCAGAGAGCAGCTGACGTACGAGCGGCCGGCTGAGCCCGCTCCATCGGCAGCTCCCTGGCCGGCTGACGTCAAGTAACCAGCAGTATCCGTACACCCCCACGGCCAGCGCACCAGCTAGGTGGCGAGCGGCACCTCAGGGGCCCGCCACAAACGGACAGCCGCGCCCGCAAGCACTTAACGCTGGACAGGATGGAACCTGTCGACCGCATGCCAGACAAAGGATTCGTTTGGCGCCTGAGTTTGACCGACAGTGGAACCCACCATGACTGTACAACAGCACGTTTGCTCATCGCGAGAACACTCGCTAATTCACTCTCACCACCTCAATATATTAAATAATTCAATTTACAATTTCATATACGTATCCAAACGCGTTCAACTCCCTACAAGTTTGAAACCTGCCAGTAAACTAAGCTCACGTGCGCCACCAACCTAAGAAAACCTGCAACTCAACCTCTTCCTACATGTATCTGGTAAACGGACTCACCCTGCACTAGGTCCATGGACCAAGGAACGAATTTACTTTATTTAGGAATGGAGAATATGTATCGCACCGACATGTCCCACATCATACAGACCTGCAAACACTCCTACATAACTCATTTATAATGTTGAGACAGACGCTTGCTAATTGTAAACAGGTAAAATAACTCACAGCACAGCCTACAGACATGTCAACCGCTCGAAAATAATGTTAAACATTTACCTCCAAATAGCCAAGCAATTGCTAATTTTCGGAAATAATTTCAGTGCATAGGCTGATGGAAGGAATAAGGAGTGTACTTTATTTATTTGCGATGTATCTTTTTAAAACTTTTACTTCTCATAGGTTTCGATATGTAAGGCTGACATTAGGCAGTTTCTGAACTCCAGTAGTCCACTACACTTGGTAACACATCGACACCCATCAAGACATTCCTTCCAATCCACACCTGTAACTCCTCTACATCCAAATTTGTCCAGTTATTTGTCTACTCACTCACATTCTGACCAGATTGCCGTTATTGCGCAAAAACAGCTCAGACTGCGCTGTGCTGCTCGGGGAGGTAAGGAAGGGCTGCACTTTACTTAATGGAGCACTTTTATTTAGTCGTGAGGTACATTTGCCACAAAACACCTGCACTTATCCGACTGTGGTCATCTGACACAGGGCACAAACACGTAAACAACTAATTTCACCACACAATAGCAAACAGCTCTTAAATAATGCAGTATACTATATGAGCATACGAGCACTGTACTCTCAAACTCTCCAAATAAAGCACCGCACAGTGCACAGACACGCTCGCAAATCAGTGCAACACACGTGCCCAAACACCACCAGCTGCCAAACCGACCAAAAGTCTATATTCGGCCTCCCCCAAACATGATCTCAACACAGTCGCATTCGCACCTATCACCGGAGAAATGTATATCGCCTATGCGCCTTAGATTACGCTCCAAGGCAGGCCACGTGCGTGCGGTCAGCGACAAAGGGGATTCCAGAGTCTCCCGCTAAGTTCAGCTTCCGACCGCTCGTGACAGCCGATACATTTCAAAGCTTCATAGTTCTTCTCATGTATACCGCCGGTGTCTCAGGTCTGGATCTGCCTTCACGTCTGTTGGCAGAATAGCTCATAGCTCGTTGACACACTCGATTAACGCGACCATGAAAATATTTACTACTCGCATGCAATCGAGATGGTGACGGAAAACCAATCACTCCGATCTGCGCTGCAGGCGCGTGTAATCATTGAGAACACTCTATTTATTTTTTTCGAACAACTTATTTAACCACACAGTATATCTATCACGCTATCACAAAACACCAATGCCAGATGTGCCCTGGGCCATGTTCCACAGCCCACAGACACGCACCCAATCATAATTTCAGTACACACTATAGCAAACTGATACTAAACAATACATCACACAGATGTGTAGATACGCTCAGTACTCGTAAAGCATCCTAATAACGCGTAGCAGTGCCTGCAGATCCGCTCGCAAACTAATTTAGCAGGCGTGCGCAGGTACCCCCACTCTGTACCCTGCCCACAGGATCTTGAAGTCACCCATCTGTCTGATGTCAGACCTCGCACAGCCCCTGCTCGGCTTCCGCAAGCGCAAGATGGCGCGATCAACGCGCTCGTCAGCGGTCAAAGCACACTCAAACGTCCGTCCACGACCGCAATCCCGAGTAGCGACCACCGAACGCAGGTGAAAGTCAACTTTATACCAACGTAACATAATTCCAAAGCGCAGCCTCCATACGCTAGACACACCATAGCAGCACATGTCGTTACCTCCTATGATACTGTAGCACACTGCGCATTGCTCCTCACACGACATTACACCGCCCATTAACTAAACATAACTACATATCCCTGCTCCCGCCTCGTCGCCTGACCAGCCATCTAAATACCTTCTCAATATTATTCTTACTTTATAACATTTAAAAAAAAAAGATCTAATTTGCACCTCCCAAGGCACTTAACCCCACACCCGTCCCACCATCAACTTTCGCAAACGTCCTCAACCCTATATTGACACTCATGTATCACCCAACAAACCAAGCCCATCAATCAATTCACCAATCTCATCCCCTGTTTTCGAAATACAAACATAGTCTCTATCTAAACACCAATCAACTCATCTTTCTCGCACTTTCAACAATAAAATTAATTTTACACACACCCAGAAATACCCAACGCAATTAAAGACTCAAACTTTTATACAGAGCTTCAAGCACATACGACACTCACACCAATATTCTAAGCCTGCTCCATATTTACCACCTCCACCGTCAATTAGATATTATTACCATTGCCCCAACATTCTACCAGCGCTCGATCTGTACCTATTTTTCCGCTGTTAACTGTTGTCACTAGCGGTCGAATATCACTATCTGTAGATTACATAAATTTCCACTTATAAAAAATCTCGCCCCACCATTTACAGACTCCTATATCCGAACACATAGCATCATTCAAGTATTCTAATAACTCATCCATCAGGTCTGGGGGCAAGGTCATCCCATTCTTTCTTCCTTTCCTTCTTTCAGCAGTAGACAGCTATTTTTTTTACAGTGGTAGCTAAACTGCGCCATCTACTTAACATCGCCATTCCCGAAACATATCTCCAAATATGTAAACACACTTACTCAATTACACAGAGCTCTCGCTGAGGACATGACCTTCAATATTACAGTTCTTAATCCAATAACCACCGAAACAAGTACTAAATGCTCAAATTAATCCCATAGCGCCTTACAAAGCGAGTGTCCGAGCGCCGCCGGCGGCATGTCAAAGCCACATAGCTGTCCATCTAAACAGCCATCCACTCAGCCCCAGGACCAGAATGCTGAAATGGGCTCTCCCTATACCTGCTCCCCAGCTATTGTCTAACGACATACAGTGCACAAATCGAATCGTGAATAGCGCAGATCTCTATCTCCCCCTTGCATCTCCAACAGGACATGTAAACAGTGTCTCCCCCAGCCAGCGAACCCGATGTCATTCACCCTTCGCTGATAATTTCCACTCGCATATATAAAACCATATTCACTCCTGCCAAAACTCACTTAATAATAAATAAGCATTCTCTCTTTCTAAGCATAGATGAGTATGCATTTATCTTCACCCATCTGATCTCAGCATACAGATCCACAGTATTCAATACCCGAGTTAGCGTTCGAGAGTGGATCTGCTGCGTATTATATATCCGGAGCTGTTTCCGAGAGGCGGATCCTGCGTATGCAGCATCGGTGATAGGGTTCACGGGTGGACCAAGCACGCGTTACGTCCGGAGAAGTGTTCTATGCTCGGTGTTTGGTCCACCAGCCGATGAGACCGGGTCCTGGGAGCCGTCCGCGAGGCGTGCATGTACACAGACATACATAAAACAGAGCAAGCACTCTCCGAATGTGGAGGTGACTGGATACGCCTTGGTTACATTAAGAGACAATTTTAGAACACAGAACGATAACTTATGTCGTGATCGCATGGATGGATCTGACATAAAATCGAAAGAAATGCGAAAACTGATTAGCGCATAGATATAAACTAACCTAATATACACCGAAATGCGGTGAAAATGAGGATGTACTTGCTTATCTTCTGGTTCGCAGGGGGGAATTTATACACGGAGTCAAGTATGCGGCAACAAGAGGAATGCAGGAAAACGATGACTTCGAAGCGAGCCGAATAAGGAAGGCAGTCAATTTTTTCTCGTTCAGTTCGTATTATAGTGTATGTCTATTGAGGTAGCAGTGACACACGCGAGTTGAATACTGTATTTGATGCTTTTCAGGAGGACAGAGAATCATTCGCGTCTAAACGTACTCACATCTGTGTTAAATCATAACAGAGGGTGTACAGGATGATCGATTCAGACAGAGTTGACTCATTTGTTCTAGAGAAGGACAAGTTGCTGAGGCGGATTCTTTTTCCAGTATTCTATTTGGATGCTTTAGTCACGTGATATAGCCAGCGTTCTAGTCGTATGCGGCTACGTGTTCGGTATGTGGTTTAAAGCGCTGTCAACTTGCGATCGTTAAAAGGGAACCCGTCGGTCAGCAGAGGACTTCCATCTCACGTGTGATGAAGGCTGACACATTCCTCTAAATGCACTTTGATTTACGCGATCCCCACCCTGTCGCATGCTTGGTGTACAATCGAGACTTCAGCGTCATAACTAAGTTAGCTGTGGGTGTTTGTGATGGGCGGTAATCATTGTGTACACACTTACCCGACCGACGGGTGTTTACAGAGTCGGTGACGGGATGACTTTTAATTTTCACATGTTGGACGCCGCTGTTTTACGTATCTGTTTACTTGTAGGATGTGCCGGCTGCTAATAACTATCATTTTTTATTTAGACCTGATGGAGTAATAGTATTATTTCTGACTCGCGATCTGGTGTGATCATTTGGCACTAGACGTGTCCGCAGGGCTATATTGGCCTCGTATCAGAGAAAGGAAAAGTTTTACGATTGGGGTAGAGATAGCTCAGTGTAAGGTGACCGGGGACAAGGATGTATGTCTGACAGGACGGAAAAGTAAGCGATCTAAGGTTATTGCACGTTTTTAAGTCTTAGGAGTATGTGTGTGTGTTTATGTTCTCTCTCTCTCTCTCTCTCTCTCTCTCTCTCTCTCTCTCTCTCTCTCTCTCCTCTATCTCCTACTGGAACCTTCGATGCACCGATCATGGACTCTAGATCAATACTTTACATATGATAGATTGGATGATTTGCTTAAAAATCTATCGAACTACGTTGTGCGTAAATATCTCTCTGTTCTTGTTCTTTTTAAATTAAGGCACTTTGAGATCTGTTACTATAGATGGATATGGTGTGCTAAGCTCCAAGACTTGGTTACATTTCGAGAAATGTGGTGCACTTGAATGGATTAGGACTAGGAAAGCTCTATTGAATCAAGAGAGGTGGAGTGTAGCTGTATTCGTCTGCTCGGCTGAGGAATAATTGGGTAGCGACGTTGCAGGGTAGGTAGGTCAACGCCGAGGTGAGGATGGTCTTTTAACGTAAGAGGACTAGATAGCTCTGTGACCGCCATACGCAGAGAGATTGATCGAGTACTATGCGCGAGGTCTTAGAAATATGTATACCGTTGTCTGGTATAACTTGATCGTCTTTATGTGTTCGGGAATTAAGTGTGAATGGACGTGCTGAGCAGTCATCTATGAATGGTCGCAATGATACTTGCAGAGTAGAGGATGTATGGCTTAGCTTTGATACTGAAATTAAGAAAATAAGCTGTCACATGATTGGCCAGTGTTGGACTTACTGTAAAATTATTCGCGATATCAGCTGTGATGGATATTATTACAGTAGATCGGTTGCGTCTTATCCATCGCATCTGTGCATTGGGTACGACATAATGATTGACTGACAATGCTTGCATGAGTTTGGGGAGAAATTTTGGTTGATGGACCGCAACTTCCAGGGTTGCTAGCACCGGAAACGGTGATCCTGCACTTGTGTGCAAAAATGACCAATCACTAGAAATTGAATGCAGAGTTATAAACTATTCGGTCACTGTGACATATGAGTTTAAATGTAAAGGTGGTCAATCACTTTCGAGGGAAGTGGCTACAACGCCAGCAGGCTCTTCTATTTTCCTTGTGTTGTGGGTGTCCTTTATTTAAAATCATTCAATGTTATGCTATCGACTGTAAGAATATGACTTATAAGGTGCAAGGTATAGTTTCCTGTGAGAGACCGTGCATCACTCCATGTTAATGTCTGTTTAGAATCAGACAATGACTTCAAAGTCACGGCAGAAAGACGAAATGATCGGCAGTGTGCAAACGCGTGTTAGAAAACACTGTTTGACAAGGGCCAGAGGCAGATTCTCATTCGCTTAGAGTATTGGTGATCAAACTTTAAAGGGGTCTCTGCAGTGTGTGTGTGTGTACTTAATATGATCTTGTTCAAATAGGCATTTGTAGTTTGAGGTGTTGGATTTCGTGAGATGTTAGGAATTCTTGGATGGTTGCACTTTGAGTTATTCGGGGGGAGTATTGTGAATTCCGTTTGTCCGCGCTGGAGGAGGGTCACATTGGTGCCTTCGTGACTTCTTCACTGTTTGATGGTAGAGGATAAAGATGATAGGGTGTTGAGGATTTGTTGTACTAGTACCTAGTTTGAGGCGTACAACACTGCCCGCATTTCCGGCGAAAGATCAAAACAAGGTCCTGTTGTAGTAATTGAGATTGTTCTGTTTATAGACAGGTTGCTGAAGGTAATAGATACGTCTTTCTCCGACTCAGATTGCAGAGATCAGATGGGTGAAGATAAATGCACACTCATCTATGCTTAGAAAGGGAGAATGCTTTTTTATTATTAAGTGAGTTTTGGCAGGAGTGAATATGGTTCTATATATGTGAGTGGAAATTGTCAGCGAGGGGTGAATGACATCGGGTTCGCTGGCTGGGGGAGACACTTTTTACATGTCCTGTTGGAGATGCAAGGGGGAGATAGAGTTCTGCGCTATTCACGATTCGATTTGTGCACTGTATGTTGTTAGACAATAGCTGGAGATCAGGTATAGGGAGAGCGCATTTCAGCATTCTGGTCCTGGGGCTGAGTGGACGGCTATTTAGATGGACAGCTATGTGGATTTGACATGCCACCGGCGGCGCTCGGACATTCGCTTTGTAAGGCGCTATGGGATTAGTTTGAGCATTTAGTACTTGTTTCGGTGGTTATTGGATTAAGAACTGTAATATTGAAGGACATGTCCTCAGCGAGACCGCTGTGTAATTGAGTAAGTGTGTTTACGTATTTGGAGATACGTTTCGGGAATGGTGATGTTAAGTAGATGGCGCAGTTTAGCTACCACAGCAAAAAAAAAAAAATAGCTGTCTACCGCTGAAAGAAGGAAAGAAAGAAAGAAAGGGATGACCTTGCTCCCAGACCTGATGGATGAGTTATTAGAATAGTTAAATTATGCTATGTGTTAGGATATAGGAGTCTGTAAACGGCTGGGCGAGATTTTTTTTATGTTTAAATTTATGCAATCTATAGATAGTGATATTCGACCTCTAGAGACAACAGTTAAGAGCGGAAAAATAAGTACAAATCGAGCGCTGGTAGAATGTTGCGGCAATGGTAATAATATTTAATTGAAGGTGGAGGTGGTAAATTTGGACCAGGCTTTGAATATTGGTGTGGGTGTCGTATGTGCTTGATGCTGTGTATAAAAGTTTGAGTCTTTAATTGCGTTTGATATCTCTGTTGAAAGTGTGAGAAAGATGAGTTGATTGGTGTTTAGGTAGAGGCTACGTTTGTAATTCGAAAACAGGGGATGAGAATGGTGAATAGATTGATGGGCATGGTTTTTGGGGTGATACATGAGTGTGAATATAGGGTTGAGGACGTTTGCGTAAGTTGATGGTGGGACGGGTGTGAGGTTAGGTGTGGTGGGAGGTGTAAATTAGATCTTATTTTTTAAAAAAATTTGTAAAACAAGAATCATGTTGAGAAGGTTTTTAGATGGCTGGTCACGCGATGAGGCGAGAGCAGGGATGTGTAGTTACGTTTGGTTAATGGGCGGTGTAATGTCGTGTGAGGAGCAATGCACAATGTGCTACAGTATCATAGGAGGTAAGGACATGTGCTGCTATGATGTGTCTAGCGTATGGAGGCTGCGCTTTGGAATTATGTGACGTTGGTATAAAGTTGACTTTCACCTGCGTTCGGTGGTCGCTATTCGAATTCGCGTTCGTGGATGTACGTATGTGTGTGATTTGACCGCTGACGAGCGCGTTGAACGCGCCATCTTGCGCTTGCGGAAGCCGAGCAGGGGCTGTGCGAGGTCTGACATCAGACAGATGGGTGACTTCAAGATCCTGTGGGCAGGATGGAGAGTGGGATTACCTGCGAACGTCTGCTGAGTTATTTTGCGTGCGGATCTTCTGGGTCTGCTATGCATTATTAGTATAGTTTACTCGTACTAAGCGAATCTACACATCTGTGTGATGTATTATTTAGTAGCAGTTTGCTATAGTGTATACTGAAATTATGATTGGGTGTGAGTCTGTGGGCTGTGCAACATGGCCCAGGGCACATCTGGGATTGGTGTTTTGTGATAGCGTGATAGATATACTGTATGGTAAAATTAGTTGTTCGAAAAAAAAAAAATAAGTAGACTGTTCACAACGATTACACGCGCCTGCAGTGCAGATTGGAGAGGTTGGTTTTCCGTCACCATCTCGGTTGCATGCGAGTAGTAAATATTTTCCCAGCCACGTTAATTTAGTGCGTCAACGAGCTATGAGCTGTTCTGCCAATAGACGTGAAGGCAGATCCAGACCTGAGACACCGGCGGTATGCATGAGAAGAACAATGAAGCTTTGAAATGTATCGGCCGTCACGAGCACTCGGAAGCTGAAATTGGCCGGAGACTCTGGAATCCCCTTTGTCGCTGATCGCACGCGCGTGGCCTGCCTTGGAGCGTAATCTAAGGCGCATAGGCGATATACATTTCTCCGGTGATAGGTGAGAATGCGACTGTGTTGAGATCATGTTTGGGGGAGGCCGAGTAGAGACTTTTGGTCGGTTTGGCAGCTGGTGGTGTTTGGGCGCGTCTGTTGCACCATTTGGCGAGTGAGTCTGTGCACTGTGCGGTGCTTTCTTTGGAGAGTTTGAGAGTACAGTGCTCGTATGCTCATATTGTATTCTGCATTATTTAAGAACTGTTTGCTATTTTGTGGTGAAATTAGGAGTTGTTTACGTGTTTGTGCCCTGTGTCAGATGACCACAGTCGGATAAGTGCAGGTGTTTTGTGGCAAATATACTCCATGACTAAATAAAAGTGCTCCATTAAGTAAAGTGCAGCCCTTCCTTACCTCCCCGAGCAGCACAGCGCAGTCTGAGCTGTTTTTGCGCAATAACGGCAATCTGGTCAGAATGTGAGTGAGTAGGCAAATAACTGGACAAATTTGTATGTAGAGGAGTTACAGGTGTGGATTGGAAGGAATGTCTTCATGGGTGTGATTGTTTTACCAAGTTTAGTGCACTACTGGAGTTCAGAAACTGCCTTATGTCAGCCTTACATATCGAAACCTATGAGAAGTAAAACTTTTAAAAAGATACGTCGCAAATAAATAAAGTACTCTCCTTATTCCTTCCATCAGCCTATGCACTGAAATTATTTCCGAAAATTAGCAGCTGTTTCGCTATTTGGAGGTAAATGTTTTGCATTATTTACGAGCAGTTCGCATGTCTGTAGGCTGTGCTATGAGTTATTTTTAACTGCTTACAATTAGCAAGACTCTGTCTAGAACATTGTAAATGAGTCATGTAGGAGTGTTAGCAGGTCTGTATGATGTGGGACATGTCGGTGCAATACATATACTCCATTCCTAAATAAAGTAAATTCTTTCCTCGGTCCATGGACCTAGTGCAGGGTCAGCCCGTTTACCAGATACTTGTAGGAAGAGGTTGAGTGCTGGTGGCTTAGTTTGAAACAATTTTCTTAGGTTGGTGGCGCAAGTGAGCTTAGTTTACTGGCAGATTTCCAACTTGTAGGGAGTTTAACGCGTTTGCATACGTATATGAAATTGTAAATTGAATTATTTAATATAGCAAGGTGGTGAGAGTGAATTAGCGAGTGTTCTTGCGATGAGCAGACGTGCTGTTATACAGTCATGGTGGATTCCACTGTCGGTCAAACTCAGGCGCCAAACGTATCCTTGGTCCGGCACGCGGTCGACAGGTTCCATCCTGTCCAGCGTTAAGTGCTCGCGGGCGCAGCTGACCGTTTGTGGCGGGGCCCTGAGGTGCCGCTCGCCACCTAGCTGGTGCGCTGGCCATGGGGGTGTGAGGGCTCTGCTGGTTGCTAGACGTCAGCCGGCCAGGTAGCTGTCGATGGAGCGGGCTCAGCTGGCCGCGCGTACGTCAGCTGCACTCTGGAGTTTCGCTGTGTGAGCATGGAGAAGTCAGTTGGAACACACCTGCATGACCGTAATGTCTGAAATAAAGAGTCATTTTACAGGTATTTACAGAAGGCTATGTCTGTTGCGTGTATGGAGTGTGTGTGACGTAATCGGGGCGGCGGCGCAGCGATTGTACAGTTATTTCGTGCGCGCGAGAGTGAGTGAATTAGTGGGCGTTCTAGTGCGGTCCAAACGTGCTGTTATATAGTAATGGGGGATTGCACTGTCGAACAAACTCTGCCGCCAAAAGTGTAGCACTGCGTTCACGCTCGCACAGGGACACGTGGTGGATGGTGAGCGGTCGGCATCGACATGTTTTGAAGGTGGCGCTGAAAGTGTGGCCATGAACGGTCGACCGTTGAGTGATTCAGCTCCGAGGCAGACAATTTTGGCGGGAAGCGTACGGAGGTGACGAATACACGTGGTGAGCGGACAAGGGGCTGCTGTGACGTCAAACTCGGCAAGTTCCAGCGCGTCCAGCGAAAACATGTTTACGACGTGAGAGTGATCGCTGGGCTCGCTCCCCGCGCTAGTGGCCGACCGCCTCACGTGACAGGCGTAGGCAGTGTCTCCACGCGCTGGCCAGGGGGTGGCGAGGATTTGAACTAATTCAGTGGGAGCGCGGACGTCGTGGTGACTGCACTGCGATATCGAAGATGTGTGTGCTGACTGTGTTGGAGAAGAAGTGATGACCGTACTGCTTGAAATAAAGTCTTGAGACCCTTCCCTCCTGCAAAATCAAAGAACGTGACTTACGTTACTATAAGAGCAGTTTATTTTGATAGGGTACCAGTGAAAAAAATAAGTGAGGGAGAAAGTTTGTACGTGTGATCAATTATGGTATTGGGATTTTAACTTTTGATAGACCTATGTTATGGAAGGAAGGGAAATGGCTTTCTCGCTGAGAAAATCTTATATCTTTAATAAATAATAAATGATAATAATAGATAGAAGTGCAGTTTTCGAGATATTATCATGTTGGGATTTGAATTTGGCGCAATTTTCTAGTGGAGGTAGGCCTATAATAATAAATGATAATGTATGATAATAAACGATAATGAATGGTAATGAATGACAATGAATGATACTGAATGTTAATGAATAATAATGAATAATAAGAAACAAAAGTAAGGTTTTGCAGCCATTATTGTGTTGGAATTTGAATTTGGAGGGAATTTTCTAGTGGAGGCAGGTCGATTATAATAAAGAATAATAAATGGTAATAAATAATAATAAATGATAATACATAATAATAAATGGTAATAAATAATAATAAGTAATAATGAATGTTAGTGAATGATAATCAATAATAATAAAAAGACAAGTACGGTCTTTGCATGCATTATCCTGTTGGAATTCAAACTTCCCGCCATTTTTTCTTCTGTAGGCTTAGGTTAGTGGACATAGCACAACTGGACTATTTTCCCGCCAAAATCCAAAATTCCCGCCATTTTTTCTTGAGGTTAGGTTAGTGAACATAGCACAATTGGACTATTCTCCTGCAAAAATCTGCCATCTTGGATGACGTCATGTGCTGTTGCCAAGTCTTCATGCCTCCATCTTCGTTGACATCATCGCTGCCATATTGAATAAATTTGGCAACAATGCAACGTGCGCTGGAACCACCCTTGGTCCCCTATTCGCATTGTCCTAACAGGTGAAAAATAAATGTAGAAGTGCGAAAGAAATGGGGAAGAAGGAGGTCAAGGAGGGAAAAGGATGAGAATAAATAAGTAAATAAATAACAGTGGTATAACCGTAGTAGTGGTGGAGGATATACGGTGCCATATGTAATTTTACTTTTGTTCGAAACAGGCTTATGTCTGCTGAAGTTATTTTATTGGCCTGGACGCAGCCGCTGGGCTAAGACATTTTTCATTTAGTAGTGTGTATTACTTCTGAAGAAGGTTACATTATTATAGCAGAACCCATGGTCAAGGCTTAAAGTAAACATAATTTAGTGCAACTGTAGGCTGTTTTTCGTTCGAGACAATTTCCAAATGGTTGCTATTGCCGCTACCATGATGAAAGTAGTCAAATAAATAAGTAGAACGGACAATTTTTGTCTGATTACACTACTGCAGAACAAATACCGGAAGCAGACGCATCCGAAAAAATCTCGGAACAGCGTACAGAGCATCTGAAATTGAACTTGCACATAGTACAAATCGCAGGTTAGGCAGATGCCAGGCTTATAGTCATTGGAAGAATAATCAGATAATACAGTCCATTTGCACAGGGGACATGTTACACAACACTTTTATGATCAATATTTCGTTATTGCTCGTCACTCCTGGATCAGCACCACATAGGGTTGATCGAGGAAATCGAGAAGATTCTAAGAAGAGCAGTGTGTTTCGTTACAGGTACATTTGGTAAGTGGGAAAGATTCACGAAGGTGATCAACCAGACTCCAACGGCAGGAGCTGCAAGACAGGATTCTGCATCGCTGAGAGATTTACTTTCATCGAGTTCCCAGAGCGTATGTCCCTAGAAGAATCACTCGATGAAGGTAAATTACACAGATGGAAGCCTACACGGAGATGTACCATCAACGTGACTGGAACAGGAAGGAGGAAGTGACAGTGTTACAGAAAGTTCCTTCCACCACACACTGGAATATTGCTTGTGGAGTATACAAGTTGACGTAAGTGAAGTAGAAGTAGAAGAAGAAGAAGCAGAAGAAGAAGGAACACTTCAATAAGGAGATACGTGTTTCTTGGTTTTGAGCTTCTAGATTACCCTCCTATCGGTATGCAGTGCGATCCAAAGACACGAAAGAATAATGAGTATATTTTACATCTCTTCTTTTGTTTGCTGCGTCTTAGTTAGGACTACACGATTTATGTTAGAAGATAGATTGAGAAAAGGAAAATCTACGTTTAAAGCATTTGTAGAGTTAGAAAAAGCTTTTGTCAATGTTGGAACACCGTCTTTGAAATTCTGAAGGAAGCAGGGGTAAAATAAAGGAAGCAATAGGCTATTTACGACATTTACGAAAACCAGACGACAGTTATAAGAGTCGAGCGGCATTAAAAGGAAGCAATGATCGTGAAGGAAGCGAGACAGGGTGGCAGCTTATCCCCATGTTATTCGATCTGTTCATTGAGCAAACAGTAAAGGGAACCAAAGAAAAATTTGGAGAAGGAACTACAGTTCACGAAGAAGAGATTAAAGCTTTGAGGTTTGCTGATATCATTAAAATTCTGTTAGAGACAGCAGACGGCTTGGAAAAGCAGTTGGAAATAATGGACAATGTCTTCGAAGGTGGGTATAAGATGGACATCACCAAAAGCAAAACAACTATAATGGAATGTAATCGAGTTAAATCTGGTGAAGCTGAGGGAATTAGAGTAGATAACAATATATACAAGGCAGTAGATGAGTTTTGCTGTTTGAGCAGCAAAATAACGGATGACGGCTGAAGTAGAGGGGATACAGAGTGTAGGCTGACAATGGCAAGAAAAACGTTTCTTTTCTTCAGAAATTTGTTTTGTTACCTTCGAATATTGCTCTCAAGTGTTAGGAAGTTTTTTCTCAAAGTATTTGTATGGAGTGTAGCCATATAAGGGAAGGAAGATAATAGAAGCTTTTGAAATGTAGTGCTCCAGAAGAATGCCGAAGATTAGATGGATATATCACATAACTAATGAGGATGTACTGAATAGAACTGGGAAGAAAAGAAATTTGTGGCACAACCTGACTAGATGAATGAAAAAGTTGACAGGATACATTCTGAGACATCAACGGATCACCAATTTAGTACCGGAGGGAAGATTGGGGGGGTAAAAATCGTAAAGAGACCAAGAGATGAAAACAGTAATAAGATTCAGAAGGATGTAGGTTGCAGTGGTTATTCTGTGATGAAGAGGCTTGCATAGAATAGTAGCTTGGAGAGCTGCATCAAATCAGTTTTCTGACTGAAGGCAACAACAACAACAACAACAACAACAGTTAGGATTGATCGCCAGTCGAACAATGGATAGTAAATCACGTTCTAGTTTCAAGAAATGTGACTTCAGCCTGTGATTTTCGATGTTTTGAATTTCGGCCGAACGAGAAAAATCTATCGAAATGCATATCCCTGACTTCATTCTACCATCATTATGGTTTATATTCAACCAAATTTTCTAAACGAACTCAGACAGAGAACAACCTGCCTGTTTTCTGAAAAAAGTCAAGAGAAAATAGTTTTCTGAGTTATCTAGCTACCTCCCACTCTCTCAGCCCTCTTAATCACTCTATCCTTTCTTTATGCATTGTTAACTTTCGACTTAAATCCTTACAAAGTTTGAGAGGCTCGCATCATACTCTGACTTCAAGGCGACTGTAATTCCAGTTCCAAACAAGTCAAGTGTAGACAGATGTGAGCATTAACGAACCATAGCTTAAGTGCATCATGGATGTAAATAACGACACTAACCATCTGCAGAAGGATGCAATGAATGTAGAAACCTACCTGCTGTAGAAACCGCCCTGAAGGAAGATTTTTTTGGGTTCCAGGGAAATGTACGAACACATGAGACAACAGTGATTCTATGACTTACCCCAGTTGTTATATTGAAGATGGTACACTCATATTTATAGCTTTTGATAATTTGACAGGAATACATGTTTGAAACCCTGAAGTTATCGTACATAAAGTAATATGAGCAAAAGATTAGCGACCACTTTTGCAAAAATCATAGTGGTGGTCTACACATCGAAGAACTTGGACTGGAGGCAGTAATCGAGAAGGGAGTTAGACAGGGTCGTAGGCAAGATGCCATTTCATTCAGTCCGATCATGAGCAGTCAATACGTATCACAAGGAGAAATTCTTAACGGGTATTAAAGTACAGGGAGAATAAATAAGATGCAGTAACAACGTTGTAATTCTGTCAAGACGACAAATGGCAGGGAATATCGGTTGAACGTACTGTAATTGATAGCGTCTTAAAAGAAGTAATAAGATGAAAAATACATAGGTCAAACAATGCTAGTGGAGACTGTTGACTTCAATTATACTCAGAGAATTAAATTATGATATAAGGCTGTGAAACTAGTAGGCAAGTTTTGCTATTTGGGTAGAAAAATTACGGACAAGGGCTGAAATGAAGTGGACATAAAATGTGGCCGGCAATAGCAAGAAAGGCTATGCTGAAAAATGTAGGTAGGTTAACAACGAATAGTGTCCAAGTGTTAGAAAGTCTTTTTGGATGGAAAATATTGTGAGCAGAGACTTACATCGAACTGGAAGTTGGACGATCAACCATACAGACAACATGAGACTAGTACTTTTGATTTATGATCCAGCGAAATATTGCTGAAGATGAAAGTGGCTTTTCACAATGTCAGTATTCGGAACAATTCTTTCTTCCACGTGTTTTGGATCGCAAGCAGGCTTCAAAGATATTCTCTACCGAGTGATCGGCTACGGAAGGTAGCGGAGAGGGGATGTCGGAAGTAATACGCTTTGGTAAGTGGAAGCGTAGCCAATGGGAAATGATCATTTGGAGGATCCAGAGCAGCCTAGAGTAGTCTGGTCTGGTGGTTTCCTGTCAAAGTTCCCTTGTGGTCGCCCACTGTAGCTCTGCTATGGCCCAGTGGTGTGTTAACTTGCTTTGAAGCTGATTTCTGATGGCGATTCTTATTTGACGTATCATGAACGTATGGCGAGATTACAACTAAGATCGCCCTGCTTAGCATAATATCGTTTTTGTAGCGTTTTCTAATCTTTAACATGTATTTACACACGTTCAACCTTATAGTTATTTGATCAGTGAGGCAGTTTCATGGGACATGGTAAAGAATCGGAATGTTTTTTTTTTTTTTTGGCTGCATCAGTAGTTATGTTTCGGTTCTAAGTAATTTATCAGTTGATTTGAAGCTCTGACTATTTATTTACATTCCAATGCGACTGATGGATGCACGGTTAAAAATCGGATTATTCACGTGGCACTGTGTAGCACTTGCAATTAGTTTAAGCCCCCGCATGTTCTGGTTCAGGAGGAAGGCTATTGTAATCAGAATAAAGAAACACAACCAGCAAATGCTTGTGTTAATCTTTGTATGCCTTACAGGTTAGAAGGTAAGTAACAGCGAGCTGATTCCGAGATTTATGTTTCTTCATCACACCATGTTCAACGTAACTGTCTTTGATGAAAAGGAGGGGTTTTTTGTAAAGCAGGTTGGTTTCATTCAGGATTCCATCAAACCATGTTATTCCCCAGTCCTTTGTCTGCAAAACCCTATTTCTCAACATAATACCCGTTCAGGGCGACGGCCTTACGCCACCTTACTGGGAGCGCCTGTATGTTCATATTGTGCCACTCTACAGTATTACGGGTAACCCTAAAATATTTGATGATGACACTAGCTTGGTAGTAAACGACATTGTGTGCAACGTTGGCTCGGTTTCAAATAGTGCAGTTCATGACATAAGTTCATGACTGGTAAAAAATAAACACTAAACCGCAGTGAGACACAGTTTTTACAGTTTCTAACACACAATTCAACAAAACCAGACGTTTTAATTTCACAGAATGGGCATATGATTTCTGCAAATTAAAAGTTCGAAATTCTAGGTGTTTAGCTAGATAGTAAATTGTCTTGGAAAGTCCACGTTCAGGATCTTGTTCAGAGATTTAATGCTGCCATTTTGGCTATTCGAACAGTATCTGAAGTAAGTGATCGTTCGACACGAAAATTAGTCTACTTTACTTACTTTCATTCGCTTATGTCGTATGGTATTATATTTTGTGGTAACTCTTCCCATTGTAAAAGGATATTTTTGGCTCAGAAACGAGAAGTTCGGGCAGTAAGTAGCGTAAGTTCACTTTCCTCTTGTCCACCCCTGTTCACTAGTCTGAGTATTTTGACATTGGCCTCTCAATATGTATATATTCTTTATTGTCATTTCTTGTTAACAGTATCAGCTTATTCCCAATAATTAGCAGCTTTCACTCAGTTAATACTCGTAAAAATCCAACCTGCACTTGGATCGGACTTCCTTAACTTGTGCAGAAAGGCGTGCAGTATGCTGCTGCATCCATTTTCAATAAGTTACCACAAGAGTTCAAAAATCTTATCAGTAATCCACGAGCTTTCAAATCTAAATTGAAGAGTTTCCTCAAAAGTCACTCCTTCTGTTCCGTTAGGGCGTTCCTTGAAAACTAAAGATGACTCTTATGTTATATTGTTGACTGCGTTTACTTAAAGTTACGGCTTGACTTTTTTTATAAATTTTTTTCTGTTATTACTTTTATGTTGTTATCTCATGTACTGACACGTTCCCTGACCTTGGATATTTCTCCCTATTTTGGTCCCACGGAACTTGGCGTGTAAATAGATAAATAAGGTCAACATCGGAGCCAACGTCTTGCTGCATCAGCAACCGCCGCCTCATCCACTTACTGATTTCCGAGTGGGACCAGAAAGATGGAAATCGAAGGTGCGAGATCTTACGTGTTGGATGGATGAGGAAGAACAGCCCAGTGAAGTTTTGTGGGCTCCTCTCGTGTGCGCAAACTTGCGTGGGGCCTTTCGCTGTCACGGAGAAGACAAAAAAATAATAATGAATGAAAAAGAGGTTCAAATGGCTCTCAGCATTATGGGACTTAACATCTGAGGTCATCAGTCCCCTAGAACTTAGAGCAACTTAAACCTAACTAACCTAAGGACATCCATGCCCAAGGCAGGATTCGAACCTGCGACCGTAGCGGTCGCGCGGTTCCAGACTGAAGCGCCTAGAGCCGCTCGGCCACACCAGCCGGCAAATTCTCTTCAGTTTTCTGAGAGTTGCTCGTTGTATCATAAGGGAGAGTCCTAGAAGGCCTTCGCCATGACTTCACAGGCTGAAGGTGGGACTTTGAACTTTTTCCTCAGAGGAGAGGCGGTGCTGCGCTACTCCACAGATTGCAATTTTGTTTCCGTGTCGAAGTGATGAATCCATATTTCATCGCTCGTGACGATATTCGACAAAAATTTTCACGATCAGGCTCGTATCGCGCGAGCAATCCGGCGCAGATGGTCCTTCGTAGCTCCTTAAGGTCTCCAGTTAGATGGCGAAGAACACGGTGGGCGCACACCTTTGACTTCCCCAACTGGTGGACAATTGTGTTGCCACTACCGACAGAAACGTCCATTCGAGCAGCGATTTATTTGATTGCGATCTGTCGATCACCTCGGTTGTGAGAGTGTCCACACGTTCCATCACTGAAGGAGTCACAACTGTGTGCGACCGTCCGGCGAGTGGGAGAGCGGATAGGTTTGCGCGACCTTCTTACGATGATGACGGACGTCTCGCGCAACGACTCATCCTGCTCTTGTTCACTGCCAGGTCTCCACAGACAATCTGCAAGAGCCTGTGAGAATGTGTGGTGCTCTGGTTTTCCGGCAAAAGAAGCTCACAGATCTTGCCTTGCAACGCATGTACGTTAAAGATGCCACTCTGAAGTGTAAGTGTTGTTCTTCCACCTATCGGAAATTCATGAAACTATATGGGCGAAGTGTGATTATTCCACTATGTCCCACAACAAATTCCCCAGTTTTTTCAACTTAAATTGACAGAGAAAAAGGTGTGTTGCATTACTTATTGAACGACACTTGCATATTTCACCTTTTTAGACAGTAAGGCGTTATGTTGTCAGAACGAGCTACAGATGTTCATTCCAACTTAACGCGACATGTTCTCGAAATCAGTGACATTGCATATACTAATTGGGTTAATAAAATTCATTTAAATATTCATTTATGCTCCCTACTCTTTCCTCAGTGCACAGTAAGCAATAACTACTCGTAAACAGGTACCTCTTTCTTCTAGCCGCAGTGAGATTGATCTACAAATCATTCCTTTCTCGAAATTTAATGTGTAAAAGGAAGCTTGTGCACGGCATTATTTCTGAGTTGATATCGCCATGTACTCCCTGAAGAGAGAATGGTAATTCGTTTACAGACTACGTGCAGTGACTAGATACTGCAACTGAATGGGATTGGGGAGAACACTGCTATAAAGCACAACCCAAACAAAAGTATTTTGCTGAAAGAACACACTCAGAGCCATCGAGGAACAAAAATCGCAGAGACGCCAAGTCTTGACTGTAGAATATAAGATCTAGTGGATGTAGGTTATACGAGGGTCAGTCAAATGAAAACTATAAATTGGTAATAACAAATTTGGTTGGTAAGCGTGCTACAAACAGCATACAGAATGGCCTGTAAGTGGCAGCATAGTGCAGATTCACACATACCGTCGCAGTATCAGTACAAAGATGGCCACACCACTTGCGACTTGCACCAGGGAAGAACAGCGTTATGTTATTCGGTTTTTGCGGAGTGAAGGTGTGAAACCTATTGAAACTCATCGACGAATGAAGGTTCAGTACGGTGATGCATGTTTGTCACAGCAGCAAGTCTACGAATGGAGTAGGAAGTTCAAAAATGGTGTGACTTCAGTGGAAGGTGTTCCTCGTCCAATTGTGACTCCACAGAACATTGCAGCAGTTGAAGCCATAGTGAAGGACACTGCAGTATGTTTACAGATTAGTCATGGGTCAGCATACCACATTGTACATGATGTTCTCCAGTTTCACAAAGCGTCTGCAAGATGGGTGCCACCGCAGCTGACTCCTGAAATGAGAGAACGACGTGTTGATGCCCATAAAGAACTTCTTCCGCGCTTTGAACGAGAAGGTGGTGGCTTCCTTGAAAGAATCGTTACTGGGGACTAAACCTGGGTTCACTTCCACCAACCGGAACGAAGAGAGCGAGCAAGGAATGGCGCCATTCCTCATCACCAAAACCAAAGAAGTTTCGAACAGAACCATCTCCAGGGATGGTTATGCTCTCTTTTGGGACGAAGAAGCGGTCCATTTTGAGCATTAGATGCCTAGGGGACCACTGTCACCAATGCATCATACACATATCTCCTAAAAAGTCGTCTGAGGCCTGCAGTCAAATCAAAGCGACGAGGATTGCTGTCAGCAGGTGTTCTTTTGCAACATGACAATGGAAGGCCCCAAACTGCCCGTAGAACAGCTGCAACAATCACAGACCTGCATTTTGAGTGTCCTCCTCATCCACCATACTCACCAGACCTTGCCCCAAGTGATTTCCATATGTTTCGACCACTCCGAGACGCTATGGGAGGAAAGAAGTTCCGTTCTGATGAAGAGGTACGCCACGGAGTGCATGAGTGTTTGCGCGGACTACCAAAAGAATTTTTTTTTAAATGAATTTATGCACTTTGTAAGCGCTGGAGGACTTGCATTGAGCGTGGGGGAGATTATGTTGAAAGGTGATACTACTTTGAACCACTTCTGCACAATAAATAATATTTAAAAAAACATTTAAGGTTTTCATTTGACTCACCCTGATAGTAGTGATTATGAGATTATGAGACTTTCACAGGGCAGCGAATCCTGGAGCAAAACAAGAAACCAATCTTTTGACGGTATACCGCACGAACAAGAAATATCTTGATTGTAACGTTGGATACTGGTGTCGAAGTTTCTTTAACTGGTTCTCTATTCCAAAGGACATATTCACGATAAACCTTGTTATAAGAACACATCAAATGAACAGAAGATTGAAGAGACAGTTTTAAAACAAATGTCTTTATGTAAATACACATATTTCACACTTGGCTGTTGCTGGTTACCACCAGATGGTGATCCGCATATGGAGGCCAGCTACGGAAAGTGTGAATAGACAGTACTAGCTTACCGGCCGCTGCTTCCTCGCGTAGACTGTATGGCCGGCAAAAACTTGGTTTTTTATTTAATCGTATTTTTAATTCATTCACGAAGTGCTACACCTAAGCTTTTAATGTGAATGAAGTACATATAAGAATGATCTTTTACAAATTTACTTCTGACAAAAAAGCGATTCTAGTAGCTGGAGTCCAAAGTTTTTGTTAATAACGCCTTTTCTGTACTTGTGAAAATATTTCCATAGCAACTTTCATCCCATAACAAATATTTCTTTGTATCTAACCGAGAAGGGAAATATCAATTTTCACAAATTTAGCTAAAATTTTTTTTTTGTCTAACGAAATATCTTCTTCAAAAATGTTCGTCCTCTCTTGCATTCCCTCAGGGGTTGATTTCTAGAAACACTGATACACACATTTTTCTTATTTGTAACCATGAAGTCAAATACCAACTGTCGTAGATGTAGCCTTAAAAATCCTTCAGTATTTCTCAAGCAATTATTTATTTTAAAAAAGGTTTCACCCACTATTTTACCCCCTTAGTTGTTGAATTTCCGAAAAATGGTGAAACACGTATTTTTTTAAATTTCCTGACAGTGAAACCAAATTTCGATTTTCGTAGTTCTAGCTTCAAAATCCCCTTAATAACGTCATTCTTTCTAAAAGCCTTTCATCTTCTTTTTTTTCCACCTTTGGAGTGGAAATTCGGCTAATCCCTTTTAAAACTATGGCCACAATATAAGATCCAAATCCTCTCCAAACTTCAAATTTCTATCCTTAGCCTTTATGGCTGAGCGATGATGAGTGAGTAAATCAGTCTGATCCTATTTCATCCCCTTAGGGATTGAATTTCAAGAAACAGTGAAACACAAATTTTTCCATCGCTAACGAGAAGCCAAGCACCATTTTTCAAAGCCTTAGCTTTAAAAATACTTTCGCAATGAAATATTTTCATAATGTTTCACCACATATTTCACCCCCTTAAGGTTTTATTTGTAACAGAGAAGCCAAATACAAATTTTCATAGATTTATCTTCAAAAATGCTTGAGCAAATACATATTTCCATAGAAACCTCAATCCCCTCCTCACCCCCATAAGGACTGAATTTCCAAAAACAGTGAAACTTTTTTTTAATTTTCTAACTGAGAAGCCAAATTTAAATATTCATAGATTTAGCTTCAAAAGTGGTCCCATAATGAAATATTTTTATAACAAGTCTCGTCGCCTATTTCACCCCCCTGAGGGGTTAAATTCAGAAAAAATTAAAACACGCATTTCTTTAGTCCTGACCGAGAAAGCAAATACGAATTTTCGTAGGTCTAGCTTCAAATGTAATACCGACATTAAAAAAAAAAAAAAAAAAAAAAAAAAGAAAACACTTCATCTCGTACTTCACCCCCCCCTAGGGATGGAATTTTAAAAAAAAATCCTCTCTTAAATGATGCCTACAATATAAGATCCACACCTTCTCCAACTTTCAAGTTCCTGTCCTTAGCGGTTTGGGCTGGGCGATGATGAGACACAGCCAATCAGCCGGGACACTGCCTTTTCGTATGGAACATTTGTCTTGAAACTCCCAGAAGCTAGCTGGTTAGAGTGGACGGGTGGGGGAGCTGAATTATGCAAGGGCAAGTTGGCGTCCGGAAATGAACTATTGCCTTTTCACTGCGCTGAAAATGAGACATTTGAAAATTTTGGGCATAAACAGTAGGCAGTTTGCATAACGAGATCTGCAAAGACAGTAGAGGATGTTATGGACAATGTTAGTCTGAAATGGCACTAAATCTATATCGCTGAACACAAAAAGCTGCATCTCACAGCTAAGACGTTACGATCCGCACAAACTAAACGCTACGAGGTGTTTCTATTTCACTTTACAAATAAGAAGAAGAACTTTTTTTTATCACTGTGTACTCATTTCATCTGGCTGGACAACATGTTAGAAATTTGGAGATTTGTGGTAAATTCTGCGAGACCAAACTGCTGAGGTCATTGGTCCGTAAGCTTACACACTACTTAATCTAACTCAAACTAACGTACGTTAAGGAGAGCACACACACCCATGCCCGAGGCAGGACTCGAACCTCCGACGTGGGGAGCCGCGCGGACCGTGACAAAGCGCCTCACACCTCGCGGTTACGGCGCGCAGCAACATAGTAGAGGTGGAGACACTACGTACTATGGAATGGTTGGGTGGTACACAGTGGAATTTCGCCTCGCTCTCACAATTATTGAGTTACCCATTGTGGAAGTTTCGTCACTGGCTGCTTGTTACTGGTAACGAGATCCCTCTCCGTGTCTAGTCCGCGGTATCGGGTTGATGCATCAAGGACCGTCGAGAAAGCTAGCAACACGCGACTTCCTGAGTGACTGTTCTTTACCTTTCAGCACGCGACACTTCATTTTCCCACGGAAAAGTCACGATTATTCTATTCTACACACTATCTGCTACATTTATAAAGTTCGAAATATTTCAAATTATTTTCCTTCCCTCTTAACTCTTGCAAATATCTCTAACTCTCCCGCATTCTATTAATAGGAGAATGTGTGCTGAAGCCCAGAAACGACTGAGTCATTCGTCAATCTAGATAAATCTGCCTTTCTTTTCCTAGTAAATCAGGAAACTGTAGTGATTTAGCTTACGTTAGTGCATTTACGATGTACACTACTGGCCGTTAAAATTGCTACACCACGAAGATGACGTGCTACAGACGCGAAATTTAACCAACAGGAAGAATATGCTGTGATATGCAAATGATTAGCTTTTCAGAACATTCACACAAGGTTGGCGCCGGTGGCGACACCTACAACGTGCTGACATGAGGAAAGTTTTCAACCGATTTCTCATACACACACAGCAGTTGACCGGCGTTGCCTGGAGAAACGTTGTTGTGATGCCTCGTGGAAGGAGGAGAAATGTGTACCATCGCGTTTACGGCTTTGATAAAGGTCGGATCGTAGCCTATCACGATTGCGGTTTATCGTATCGCGACATTGCTGCTCGCTTTGGTCGAGATCCAATGACTGTTAGCAGAATATGGAAACGGTGGGTTCAGGAGGGTAATACGGAACGCCGTGCTGGATCCCAACGGCCTCGTATCACTAGCAGTCGAGATGACAGGCATCATATCCGCATGGCTGTAACGGATGGTGCAGCCACATCTCGATCCCATACGTAACAGATGGGGACGTTTGCAACACAACAACCATCTGCACGAACAGTTATACGACGTTTGCAGCAGCATGGACTATCAGCTCAGAGACTATGGCTGCGGTTACCCTTGACGCTGCATCACAGACAGGAGCGCCTGCGATGGTGTACTCAACGACGAACCTGGGTGCACGAATGACAAAACGTCATTTTTTCGGATGAATCCAGGTTCTGTTTACAGCATCATGATGATCGCATCCGTGTTTGGCGACATCGCGGTGAACGCACATTGGAAGTGTGTATTCGTCGTCACCATACTGGCGTATCACTCGGCGTGATGGTACGGGGTGTCATTGGTTACACGTCTCGGTCACCTCTTGTTCGCAATGACGGCACTGTGAACAGTGGACGTTACATTTCAGATGTGTTACGACCCGTGGCTCTACCCTTCATTCGATCCCTGCGAAACCCTACATTTCAGCAGGGTAATGCACGACCGCATGCTGCTGGTCCTGCAAGGGCCTTTCTAGATACAGACAATGTTCGACTGCTGCCCTGGCCAGCACAGTCTCCAGATCTCGCACCAATTGAAAACGTCTGGTCAATGGTGGCCGAGCAACTGGCGCGTAACAATACGCCAGTCACTACTCTTGATGAACTGTGGTATCGTGTTGAAGCTGCATGGGCAGCTGTACCTGTACACGGCATCCAAGTTCTGTTTGACTCAATGCCCAGGCGTATCAAGGCTGTTATTACGGCCAGAGGTGGTTGTTCTGGGTACCTGTTTCTCAGGATATATGCACCCAGATTGCGCGAAAATGTAATCAGATGTCAGTTCTAGTATAATATATTTGTCCAATGAATACCCATTTATCATCTGCATTTATTCTTGGTGTAGCAATTTTAATGGCCAGCAGTGTAGTTTCCAACCTATAATTACTATAATGAGGTCAAAATTTGTTTGCCCTTTCTGTGAAGATAGTTTTATCGTCAAAATTATTTTAACAATTTGCTGACCGGCGACACCACAGTGGTATCGTGCGCGAAATAGCGGTCAACGACCGGCAACACCACAGTGGTGTGGTAAGCACAGTATCGCGCAGTTGCCGGTGTCAGCATTTTAGTTTCTTTTTCATTCTGTTGGTGTTTTGTTTACCTAACAATAAGTTACACACGTCAACAAGTTTTTTTGTTTTTATAAGTACTTGTGCTCTTTCATCATGGCAGACGAAAGAGACGATACGATTATTTACGACGAATTCGCGGACGTCTTGTCTGACGTCCATGACGACATGGGCGATTGTAAAGAAGACATAGGATATAAAAAATGAAAGTGAAGCAGAATCGTCGGAACATAGTGAAATACGTCCAAGAAGAACTCGGCAATCGCTACGCTTCCCAAATGATTCGGATGAATGAGACGAAGAAGGCAGAGTATGATTTAATGAGGACCAATAATAAATTTGAAGGATTTCCGGACCCACACTTATTTCCCAAAGATACACAGAGCGTCGTGCATATCGTAGAATTACATATTGGGAACGATCTGTTTGAATATATTAACAATGAAACCAACAATAATTGCAGTCAAAATTGCAATAGAAGGAAAATGGATAAAAAAATGCCAAATTTGTCGACGTTACTGGACCCCACCTTAGAAAATGGTTTAGGCTTGCTATCCTAATGGGAATTATGAAAAAGAGCAAGGATCGATTATTACTGGTCAAAGAATCCGTTGATTGACACACCGATATTTCGCAGAACGATGTCCCGCAACCGATTCAGACAAATGTTATCATTTTTACATTTTTCCGACAACAACAATAAATCGGATAATGCCGACCGGCTTTTCGAAGTGCAATTCGTAATTGATTATTTTTCCAAAAAGTTTAAAGAAACGTTTAATCTAAGTCAAAACATCTCAACCGATGAAGGAATGATACCGTGGCGTGGACAGATAAATTTTAAAGTTTACAATCCGTCGAAAATTACCAAATATGGCATACTCATTCGGATGCTATGTGACTCGAGTACTGGATACATATCCTCATTCAAGATATATTTCGGCACTGTACAACCTTTAGTAAAAGCAGTGATGGAACTATTGACATCTTCTTATGGAAAGCGGCATCATCTCTACATGGATAATTATTATAACAGTGTAGAACTTGCAGAGAAGTTACTTGAAAAGAAAATTCGAGTTTGTGGAACGATAAGGCAAAATAGAGGATTTCCGGAAAAATTAAAGTGCGCAAAAGTCAACGTGTTTGAAGCTTGTCATCAACGGAAAGGTGACAAGCGACCGGCGACAAGCCAAGTAATCTGAATTAGCGCTGCCGGTGGCAAGCGAATAAATTTGTCCGAGATGTGCGGACGGCAAAGTGTTGATACATCTAGTGTACGCACTGGTAGATCATCTGAACTGGTGTCAAAAATCGATGGAGCAATGACTTACATTAGATTTTCAGGAAAGCATTATGATAAAAATAACAAAGAACTCACGCGGGCATGAACTTGAGTAATATAGGCAATTCGCAACCAATGATGCTGATAGAAATATGCAGAACAACACAAAAACAGAAGTGAAATACTTGCTGGAGAAACATCAGTTGAGTTTCAGAAAATGGAAAGATTCCGTAGGAGGAATTCTAACATTGTTCTTAACAGCGATAGACGTGTTCAGGAAAAATGAAGATAGTATCACAGCATATGACCTACTAATCGCTTTCGACTATTTAGCTGGAATGTGATGTTCACATTGCTCAGAAGATCTAAGAATAAATAATGTACGTAATGTACAAAATGAAAGTGGAAAGTTGAGGAAGACGAATTCCTGTTACGAAAGATGCAGGGGAAGATCAGGGAACATCGGACAGCGTATTCGTATCGTGTCGGACATGAGCTATTCCTGAACCTCACACTAGCGACAGAACATGTCGTTCCACTGCAGTGCCAGCTATGAAGAAGCAAGACCACTCGTGCGATTTTGAATATGAACAACCAAGTTATCTTTTCTTAGTGATTTTTTCTGTGCACAAATTTAGCTTTGGAGGCTTGCGTTTTGTTTATAAATAAGTGATATTACATTTCTTTATTAAAAAAAAAAAAACAGAACTTTTGAAGCTATCATATTCTCCATCGACTGTAAAAATTATTTATTTCGTAATTGGGACTTCGGCCTTAAGGTCTTTATCAAATGGTTATTTTCCTTCACAACGTGTTCCGGCACGTATACATGTCATCGCCCGTACTCAGCCTGAGTTTGATATTTTCTCAAGCAAAATTGTTACTTGCTAATGGCCTTAAGGCCGAAATCCAACTACAAAATTAATAATTTCTGCGGTGAATGGCAAATATAACGTCCTTTAAAATATTCTATGTGACTGTGAACCCTAATGATGAGAATCTTTAACCAGCAGAGATTGAGAACTGAGGTCATAAATGAAAAAACGTTACTTGAATGAAACCGCAGAAAGAGCCAGGCTTCTTGAAATGACAATCAGAGACGCGACTGAGAAATATAGTTCGAGTAACAACATTGTGCCAAAATGAGCTCTTATATCTAGTGTGCAGATATGAACAGCAACCGTACGTAAACCTTCAGATCAATGAAAGAAATTTTTTATGAAACAACAAGAGGCCAATGTACTGTGAACAGTTGAATCTACGTGTTTTCAGCAAGCAGCTGCTTTCAGCAAGGAACGACTTGACAGATTCGTCGAAAAAGTATGTCAGCTGTTGGAAAAGATTTAGATTATAAGCATTTTCTATTTAATTCAAATATTCTGCAACAAAACAGCCTTTTTTACGCAGTAAAATTGCGTGTGTGATACAACACATCAAACACATAGACGACCAAAATGCAAAGGATGGGAAAAACGTTTAAACAAGAAAGAATGTTCCAATAAAACCACTGAAAAATATTATAATTACAAAAAGTTTACGTTTTCGATACTACCAAATCACCCCATAACGCAGGGTTGTCGTAATTAACCACTTATAGCGCAAAGGGAACGAATTACAATGCCGAGCGTACAGGCGGAGTCACTCTGGTCTTCCGAGTAACAAAGACCCGCTGAAAGGAAAAAAAAAATATATATATCGCTAAAGACGAACGCAAAGAAAAAGCAACAATAAGAAGAGTAGTAGAAAGAACAAAAAAAGAATTTTAAATTCGAAACAAGAAATTAGTGGAAGAAATTAGATAACTATAATATGTGTTAAGGAAGTCTGTACGGCATGAATGAAACTAGAACATGCCAGAAATAAATCGCCACAGGCTAGGAAACCACACTGCTATGAATGACCTCTGATACTACCAGACTTGATATGGAAAGGTGGTAGAAGTTCATGAAAGTGCCTCTAGCATTACATTCTATGGAGGTACAACGTGGATCGTTGGAGATCCGAAGACGAAGAACCTGCACTCATTTGAAATGTGTTGTTGTCTGCGAGTTAAAAACTAAGAAGACAAAGTGCCAATTGAAGAACAAGAAGTGTTACTGAGGAAAGAAATGCATGGAATGCCGTTACTAGAGGAATGCATATATTAGTTTAAGGGCACTGAAAGGAGTAGTAAAGGGGACAAATAAAACAAGATCAAACGCAGAAAAGATTACGAAGGTCGCTGGGTGTGGTACTTATGTAGGGAGTAAGGTTTAGTGCAAACCAGGATACAAAGGGATAACATCCGCGATCTACCTGAAGAAAAGTATTTCAGTAAACAACGTTTATAGAAGTTTAAGTAAACACAGTAGACTGATGGCTCGTACGTATCACAGCAATGCTACTTGTAGATACGTCGAATATAAATAAATGTAAGTGAGAAATATTTGTCTACTCACAATTCATTTTAATTGCTATTTGCCTGTTACCTCTGATACGCATAGGGAAGTTCTTCAAGGTATCGTGTAGGAGAGATATCAATTGCGAACATCGTTAACGTTTAATTTTGCGATATCTGCTAACTTTCCATGCGTGTAACATCTCTGTACTTCTTAGATCTAACTTGTTTGACCATTACTTCTGCATTAGAATGTGAATACGTTGGATGTTGCGAGTTCATGTCTTATTTTATTACAGTTATTAACGTCTAACGTGCCATTACTGTGTTGAAGGAGTACTATAGCATTTCAAATGATCATTATGCTGTCAACTGTCCAGTTAATGGATGAAAATCTAAATGCGTTTGTTAAAAATATGACAAATGCACAACTGCGATTTGGATTCTCTAGTTATACGAAATAACACTAGCATTTTCAACACATGTCACTTTACCGTCACGCAATAAGCTTTATATTTCAACAGAGAACTCCAACATTGAATATGGAGACAAACTCACTTCAAGATAGGCAAAAGCCTGAAATCGGTCGTGTTTTAAATAAATAGCCTTCATTTGCGACTGACAACTAATCTTATTCTGCACCGCATAAAGGAACAGTCACGCATTGTAGTTGACATTCATTGTGGATAAAATTCAGTTTCGTACTTTTCCATTACTTCTGCATGGATAGTGAAGTTCTTTAGGTGTTCCATAAGGGGAGAAATGTACTGAAGTTAGAAGAACCCCGCGTGTTCATCACAGAGAAAACATCCGTCCCCTCCTCATTCGTCCGAAATGAGTGAGCTTATGACGTAGGACAGCACAAAGACGTCTGTGAAGGGTCATGCTTCTCCTATGGAACGGCATAAATTGATGTTCGTCATCCGTCTGTGACCTTACGTTTTCAAATATTCTTCTATAGCCCTTCTTTTTTAAACCTTTTTTGTATTGAGTTACAGCCAAAATATGTGAAACTTCATCACATATGTACTGAGGAACTGTAATATAATAATAAGGGAAAGTAAATAACGCACAGTAAATTGTAAGACAAGAAAGAGTCTTCTGTGGACCTCCAGAAGGGTTCACAGTGCTCCAAGAAAAGAGTAGCAGATATTCCCTGTTTCCTCAGAATTCATTCAATTCTAGTTAACAATGCTCAGAAAAGGGAAAGAAAATAAATTCCTCGTGTCTTCAGCATGTTGGAGAAATGACTGATTTTCCTGTATCTACCGTGGTGGCTTTTACCATAAACACGCGGTAATCACACGCTGGTAAAACGGAAGCGACCGCCATTCGATACATTAAAGTATCCTTTATTTTCAAACCTCGTGCAAAATTAAAAGTGTTTACCAGGCCTGGTTTCAAGGCTGGCACGTAGCTCAGGTTCGATCCCCGTTGTAACGAGTGTTTATAAAAATTGTGAACTGAAATACTGACGTGTATGGTCTAGTAGGGGTTATTTGTATAGGAAGTGGTTATGATGATTTGTCTTGCATCTTATTGCGCTGATGATAGCCACACAATGGTTGAAACCTAGGTAGATTTACAGTAAACAAGTTAAATGTATGTGAATTATTAAGGGACAAAACTGCAGAGGTAATCGGTCCCATGAACTAACTTAAACTAACCTACCCTAAGAACAACACACACGCCCATGCCCGAGGGAGGACTCGAACTTCTGGCGGGAGGGGCCAATAAACAAGTTATTGGCAACTGATTTCTGTACGTTTCGGGATTATAGATGAAACTGTATTTCGCGTGCATTGGCTCCTGCCTTTTTTTTATTTTTTTATTTTTTTTTTTTTTTACTCTCAGTCAACTTAGCTAGACACCCAGGAACTCAATCTGGCCTTCCAGTTTTACCTTTGCCAGAAACTCACTCCTCCTTTCCACACCCCATTAATGAGAGAAGTGAAGCTAGGAGGACGCGTAATGAATCGCACCTGGGTAGCTCAGTCGGTAAGACCATTACTCGTGAAGGACAAGACCCTGGGTTCGAGTCTGGTACACAGATTTAAAGCCGCCGGAGTGCCGAGCGGTTCTAGGCGCTACAGTCTGGAACCGCGCGACCGCTACGGTCGCAGGTTCGAATCCTGCCTCGGGTATGGATGTGCGTGATGTCCTTAGTTTAGTTAGGTTACGCAGCTCTAAGTTCTAGGCGACTGATGACCTCAGAAGTTAACTCCCATAGTGCTCAGAGCCATTTTGAACAGATTTAAACCGTCAGCACATTTCAGACCAGCGCACATTCAGCAATACAGTTAAGGAACTCGCTGTGGAAACAATCTGCTTAGCTGTGGCTATGGCATTGCTCGGTAGTATATTTCCTTCCGGGATTGCTACTCTAGCAAGGTATGCTGCAGCACGTCTGCGGGGTGTGGAAAGTAGAGAGAAGTGCTGGCGGGAGCTATTGAGCCATGAATATATATCCCACTCAGTAACTGCAATTCCTGGGAAAGGCAATGCTTCACAGCAGCGTACAGTTCAAAATAACGAAAGATTAATTGTATCCTTATTTTCGTTGTTTTACTGCACTGTTTAGTCCATGATGTCGTTCTCATTTAATTGTGTGGTATAAATATCAGGCGCTAAATAACTTTGTTCCTCTCAATTGTAGCTAAGTTACTCAAAAACTGGAGACACATTCATTCCTGTACTTGGTAGAATAGTATGTACAGCCAATACTAATTACATTTTAGATAAATCATTTGAAAAATGTTTCACGGACAGAACTGCAAAGTAAAAATAGTAATATCAAAGATCGTTTCAGCCCACCCGATGGCATCAAGTCTGGCTAAATGTTAACATTCAAACTTTACTCAAAAACTGATTTACATGGTAATGTTCAAGGAAAATATATAATCAAAACGAGGTGCAGTCATCGTTAAACTCTAAAACGACACCGGATATTTAGATAACCCAAAAGCTACTTTCCTTAATACACATTACATGTGCCCACTTTCGTGAAATGTTTTTGTGCTAAAAGCATAATTTATGACAGACATTAAATTCTTGTCGCAGGGTATAAATAAATTTAGAAATTTCTGAGCATGTGCATGAGTCTGCGGTCCCTTTTGTATGTGGGACGCGATGATACCTGTACTGAGACATTGTATTGATCTTGGAGGAGGAGGTAAACATATCAAAAAACAGGATTTGCTACATGAGAGTACTGTCTATTACTTCGAACATGTTCGACAAAAAGATATATCTCTGTATTTATACAGCGTCCATAAATATCAATATTTCGAGGGAGCTATCGCCATCAGCCACAAATGGGCATTTAAATAATTCAATGGATAACGTTCGAAATTTGTGCCAGAGCGGGACTCAAACTCGAGTTTAACACTTTCCGCCTTAACCACCTAAGCTATCAGAGAGGGCTTTTCATTCGGCAGAACAGACACCATACACATGTAGTGCACCTGTCAGCACAACCGCTGTGACATCCTCAGCGCAGGTCCGAACCTCCTGCGGGAATACAAGAAACGCTGCGAGCTCATGAAATAAAAGGTCACAGACACTACTTCCTTGCGTGTGTCGAGTTGAGAATTTGGACTCGAGGGAAAGCCCGCTGCAACAGCCGAACCTTGAAGACGACCGCTAGCATAAAACAAGAAAATTTCCAACATTTACCACTGAATTATTTCAATGCCGAATTGCCCCTGACGTCAGTACCGCCTGCTAAAAATACAAAGTTATTAGTTTGAAATTTCATGTTCTCTCTGTTTATCTGTTGAATACACTGTACTCGACACTACCGCCAGATCGCTTTCTGCTCAGTATTTCCTCAAAGCGACACTAGTAGGGCAAAGCAGATCTTTGGTAACTTTTGATACCCAACTGATATGTTAGCTAATTCAGTTCGTCGATTCAAACACTGTACTCACACTCCCCCTAACCCATCCTTCTGCTAAGTGATTTATGACCACTTGTGAGAACCCCACCCCCCCCCCCTCCAGCTTGGACACTTCTTCAGTTCTGAGGCACATGCCAACTCCTGGGAAATCCCTCAGTCCTCCCTCCACTCCCCATCTTCCCCCCCCCCTCCTTGCCATCTGTAAATTGGTGGAAAAAAATCCAGTTTGTACTAGAAAGAAAGGATCTCACGATACGAAATTAATCCATGTCGATAGTAACAAATTATTTATGCATATTCTTTATTTGGTCAATTGTGAGAGACAGCCCCTACTCTACCCAACATGGATATACTTCCACTTCCCAAGACTTAACAACTGTAAGCACTGAGGAACGCAATGACATGCGGTCTACTACCCAATGTTTTGGGTCGCCTGTCTGTGTTTCTGTCGTCCAGGCATCGGAGGCAGCATCGACACACCATGGTAATGGACTCCTTACTGAGACACTAGTTTCATGCACTCCCAACAGATGGAATTAACCATGTAATGCAGAACTCTACATCACCCAGCAAATGACCTCCGAGTATTCTCCACCTCCAGACGTTTACTGTGCTGACCTAACGCTGCCTATAACATCACTAAATGTCAGCATGACACTCATGGTGAGATCTTAAGGTCGATCTATTTACTGGTGACACTCCAGCATTACAAACTTGCTCAGCCTATCGATGGTGCTACCCTTTGTGTTGGAAAGACCGTGTGTTCAAAATGTGTATAAAGACACTGTGAGGTTCACCATACATACAGTGCCGTATATACTGTGCGCATGCAGAGAATTTAGAACATTGCATCAATACAATGACGAAAGAGCAAGCTATAGGAACACCTGTCAGTTTGAGATAAATATAATCTGAATTCTGTGCATACAAGAAACTGTTATTTGCAGTACGCTGTGCTGTTGTGAAGATTGAACCAATGAAATGTAATTGATTTACACCGTTGCTGATGTCTAAGTAAAAGAAGATTACCGCAAATCTGTTGTTTTCCTTATTCAACTACACTGTCCATGTACAATGTAAGATGTAGTCACTGCAGCTCAGGCGATAAGATGATTACACTATAGTGGCTATACATGATTATTATTATTATTATTATCGTTATGATTGAAAGTTATCTTTTTCTATAAAAGCCCATTGCACACCAAACCCTAATGCAGCCGATATCATGACAAAGCTTTGTTATATGTGACTGGTCCCGTGAGGTTGCAGAAGAAGACTGGAAAAAGAAGAAGAAGAAGAAGAAGAATGGTATATTCCTACCCAGTAACATACAAGGTCAAACTGTGGCTAGACAAATGTTCATATGTCACTACTAACACACCCAGATGGAGTCTGCCTTGAGCATCTATGTGCATTTTCGAAACGCTATTTCAACCCAAACACCAGTGCTGCAAAAGGTTCTGCAGGGTGTCAAAGCAATAAAATCCTTCGTCGGAAAAGTCATGCCATACACAGTGCTCATATCTGATGGCATTGCTGTGGAAAACCAGGATCGTCAAGTGATTATCATCGTATTTTATTTGAGTCAGACATATTCCACAATCCCAAAATGGTTGGTAAGGGGTAATGTGAATCTCATTATAGCTTTCAAACAAGACAATTAGTGTTTAAAACACATTTGGCAGATCTATGTACGAACCGACATGTCATTCAGTAACTTTGGAAAGATATGTGCAGATTGCTGGAATCACACGCAGTACTGGTTTCTAGTTGTTGTTAATCAATAAAAATGAATGACATTAAGTGTAACAGGAACTTCAAGGAGTTTATATAGCTATGAAGAAAGTGATGAGTATGTTAGTACACATCGCACCATGGACAAGTTTGCATGTATGTCTGGTACTCAGCCTGAGAGGACAGATGTGCATAGACAGAGAATGCATCTGTACATAGACGGAAAATTTCAATCTCTTGAACGTTAAGGAGCTAGAGACGTTTGCCCGGACCCTTCTGAGACTCCTCAATGAATTACATAATAGGGTTAATAAACTAGAGACGTACACCTGGATCATTCTGAGAAAGCAAGTGGAGGACTTAGCTGTAAAGATTTATGGAACTCAGAAGAAAGTAACAGACTTAACAGCAAAGGCTGAGCGAAACATATATAAGGCACAGCATGTCGAGCAGGCTCCTCAGTGTATAACAAGATCCCATCTAAGCAGGTCATCACTACAGAGGAAGGCTGCTAAGTTTAGGAAATTTGTTTCGAGAGCAGACACCGACAGAAACCTTTCAACTAGTCGCTGAATCTCTAGATGAACTAGCAGCGAAATTACACATCAATTATGATGAAGTTAGTGCCAGTTTCATTAACCATCACAGCTATGTGAGAACACACAAATATATACTGTCAGTTGTGAAAAACCATACTTGTTCGGCACAGAGCCTCTGAGTTTAAATCAATACAGACAAAACAAATCAGATAGGCATCATGGAATTTCTATGAACAGCAGGTCTACTCAACCTCATATTCCTAAATCCCTCAAAAAGGGTAAGATTTTCACCCTAATATGTGGAGATGCATACAGAAATCGTACAAAATTTACAGTGTACAGGAAAGCAGGAAACCAACACAGTGCAAAATATAGAGACAATACAAAACCATTATTATTAGACACGCAGTGTAGCATTGGTGAAGGTATTGAAATTCACCCACATGAAGACGAGTACCATGGAATATCTGAACAGAACAATAAAAGGTCATACTAATGGACAGATTTCCTCTGAGATATAATTGCACAGTACAATCGAACCACACATAGCTCAATAGAAACGAGACCAATCGATGTTTATGTTTGCAAGCTGATTTGTGTGATTCTCGAATTAGTCTCATATTTATTCAATCTATTATACCTCTCTGTCAATGCACACCTCCGCTCTCGAGATGAGTACCTGACATACTTGCAGACTTGTCTATGGTGCGATATTCATCACATTTTTCATAGTTATGTGTAAAGTAACTCCTGTTAATTCCGTGTAGACCTACTGCCATTTAGTTTCCTTGATTTACCGATAACGAGAAATCTTACCATGTATGATTGTAACAGTTTCCATATATATTTAAAATTCCTTCATGCGCATGCCAAATGTGTTTCTACTCGTAATTCAAATTGTCTTGCTTGAATGCTATAATGAAACCTGATTATCCCTCACCACTGTTTCATGAGTCTGGAATATGTCTCATTCATATAAAATACGTCAACAGATACGACATTCAAAACAGAATCGTCAAATATTAATACTGTGTTTGGCTTTAGTTTTTATGGTTGGGAAGGGGGGGGGGGAGATTTGACTGCTTTTACTGAGTGTATATTACACCATCTGTACCCTGCAGTATTTTTTGCAGTGCTGGTACTTGGGCTGAAACAGCATTTAGAAAATATGCATAAATTCTCATAGTGGACTTTATCTGGGCGTGTTAGTAGTGACATGAAAACATTTGTCTTGATGCATGTGGACTTGGAGCTATCACTCATATATTATTGAGTAGGACTATCCCATTCTTCTTCATCTTCCAGACTGCTGCATCATCACAGGACCAGACACTTGCAACAAAGTCCTGATGCTACACACAAACTACCATGATACTGACTGCATTACGTTTTGGTGTGCAATGGGCTTTTATATAAAAATGAACCCTTATAATAATAATAATAATAGTAATATACAGCGCAATCATCACCTTGACTTAACTACAATTGCTACACCTTCCATTATAGAATGATGGTATAGCTAAATAAGAAAAACAGCAAAGATTTGCATTAATCTAGTTTCATTTACGCACCAGCAATGGTACACATCAGTAAGAATACACTAGTTCAGTTTTCACAACAGTACAGTGTATGGCAAATAAAAGTTTCTTTAATGCACAGAATTCAGCGTGTATTAATCTCAAATTGGTGGGTGTTCATTTAGCTTCTACTTTTGACCCCATACTGATGCAGCGTTCTAAGTCCACTGCATCCACAGTTTGCATATGGAGAACTCCGCAATGTCTTTATACACAGTTTGCACACATGGCAGTGCAGAGTTCAGTCTTTCCAACACAAGGGACAGCACCTTCCATAGATTGTAATAGTGGAAGCTTGCCGATAGATGGATCGACCTCCATATCTCACCATGAGTGACATGCTGTCATACAATGATGTTATAGGTAGTGTCAAGCCAGCACAGTAAACATCTGGAGGTGGAGAAAACTCAGAGGTCATTTTTTGATTTATGTAGGGTCTCCTGTAAACAATTCATCCCATTTTAATTCCATAAACCACAATTCAACACTTCTCGATGCATTTTTAATTTCTAATGCAACATGCCAGTCACTGCCCACTGTCACTTCTACACCAACACTGAAGCTCATGGAAGAGCTAGCTGTTAAATCGTAATTTGAAGTGAAAGGTAGTAGAGTAGTGGGTGGAAGCAGCAGCTTTACGAACCTGACATCAACACTGTGTCCTTGCAGTAACACCAGAATGTTCTCGGATGTTGCAAATGTTGTATATCAGTATTGACCTGTATCATGTGGTGTAGGGACCCCACCACAGTTGTTCTCAGAGTTGCAGACTGGCTACGTGTCTTAATTAAGCAAATCAATGAGTGGGTTGGATAATAGCAGCTCATTGTCCTGCTCCAATATGCTGGTCAGTTGAGCTGCAGGATCAAATGCTGCTGCTGCTGCCACTACTGACCCTAATATGGTGGAGGTTGCCGTTGTTCCCTACCAGCTGGTTGTGGCTGCTGCTGGTCCAGATAGACCGGAGGCCACTGAACAAAGGAGAAGAAACAACAAGCAGCCACAGACAAATTCATGGAATTAAGTAAAAAATGGTACTTGCCGAAGAAGAGGAAGAACCACTAGGTGTGGTAATGGCAGCAAAGAAATCAAATGAGAGCTTACTTTTATGCTTCTTCTTCATTGTGTAGGCAGATGAAGATCACAGCTGCTTTTGATGCATCATGTTCCTTCCACTAACTAAGTGTAACTGAGAGAATACCCATCTTACACCGCCAACATCATAATCATGTGACTGGATGTACTGTTTGCAGATTCCAATTGGCTCCCACCAATTTTCAGAGGAGGGGAGGAATTAATACTGTGTACCTATAGGTTCATAAAGGAAGTATTGGGGAGGAAGATACCTATTTCAGGCACCCTCTGTCTCAGTTCTCTGAACTATCTCAGTCAAGGCCTGTACACCAAGGTGAACACATATGGTTTGTTCTGTCTGGGGTTGTGGAATAGCACTGTGGACTGACAGGTCATTTGAACAACCACAGACAGCACCAGTGTAGGCAGTAGTCTCTATGAGTGGCAAAATGCATCTCCAGCCCTTCCCACTGCATCGCCAGTATTTGCTGAAAATTATTCATCACAAGCTCAGCCATTATCAGCTCCTTCCATTCCTCGTGTAAGAGGCTATAGATACATTCCTCAGCTGTATACTTGCAAGTAATACATACATTTATTAAACTCGTCTCTGTCCAACACCAACATCTCCTCAGTTAAACACATTATGATAATATTTTTCCAGGAGGACACATCATACTAAGATACTGCACTAACATGGTTCTGAACTGAGATAAAATTCCCAGCAAAATGCATTCTGTACCACAATATCTCTCACTTTTTTCACACTCACATAAGTGCCCCATAGCATCTCTTAGTTGTCTGACAGCTCAACATGGACTGAGCAATTTAAGGATGAAAGCCAACTGAAATGCTGTTGCTACCTGGCAGCAGTGCCTAAAACTAGAGCCTCAGTCTGGACCTGACTTCCGTGATGTTCGCAGGTGCGCCATGGTTCCAGACGACAGGCACACTTGTGGGTGTCCAAAAAGGCAAGTAATACATAGCACTTAAGTGTTTTCCACAGTGCTTATGGTTGTTATGTCATGGACTGTGGTGGCAGAGTTGAGCTCTACCCAGGTGAATAGCCTTCTCTCCCACAAACTGACCAAATAGAGAATATGCATCAATATTATTATTCACATTAATTTGAATTCTATGTAGTGAGATTCTTCCTCTCCAGAACAGGCTGTCTTTTCTTCCCCCAATTCCCCAATGAAGGATTGGAGGGATAAGTTGGGGTAGGGAAGAGGCTGGGATATTTCCCATAAGGGGGACAGGTGACTCAGAACCAAACAAGTGCCACTTGTCTAACAGGGGTTGATGAGGATGTGGAGTGATGGGGAGCTTCTCAGAAGGACTGATTACCACTAGGGGATCATAAATCAATCCTCAAGGATTTATAAACCACTTAGCAGAACAGTAGGTTAAGACGTGTGGGAGGAAGTATTTACTTGTTCAGTTTGATTGATTATCGTATCAATTTCCTATCAAAAGGACACCAGAACCCACTTTGCGCTACTACTAGCAACAGCTCGAAAATTTCCGGTGGCTGCTGGTGATGAATTCTGGTAAGTGGAATGTTGTTGAGGCGAGAAGAACCGGTGCATTTGAAGAAACCTTACAGTAATCATACATGGGATAAGTAAGAAAAATTAAGAGTAATGAACTAAAAAAGTAAAATATGCATTTTAAAAGATAATAGTACTGTTTCTAGAAGCACCTAATTCTTGAACAAAAATAGACAATACGTATCTGCTTACAAAAATTCATGCAAAATTCAAATAAATCAAAAATGTTTCTATAAACAAAAAAATGTTGCTTACAGGAAGGCTGAATGTACTTTCTGTAAAACTTCAAAGATATTGTCGGAACTGTTTCAGTTAATTTATTGTTAGGTAACTGACGCATAATTTTCTTATCTCGATCACAAGCAAACTGTTACACGCTCCTCCATTATTATTTATGAATGGAAAAAGTGAATATTACGTTATTCATCAAAATAAGATGTGTTTGTTCCCTTTTGATGGAGATGCTGTGGATCGGGAACGGAGATATGAGTGAATGGCATCCATTTCAACTGCTCATCACAACAGAAAATAAATTTCATTGAAGATACTAGTGGATATATCAGTTGTTATTCCATAGTCTCCAGCAACATTTTCTGTGCTTTAAAGAGGAGTTTCGTCATATGAGAAGCAGCTGCTGCTCAGATAGCATGCTAGTACTAAGAAAAGAATCGAAAGTTGAATATATCGATGACATTAGAAAGAAAATGGATTTGAACACAGTATCATAGAGAGGGAGGAGGTAGTAGGTGAAGAAGAGATTGGAGACATGATGGTCCGAGAAGAATTTGACAAAACGCTAAAGGATGTAAGTTGCAACAAGCCCACAGGAGTAAACGAGTTTCCTAAAACTTACTGAGATCCTTGGCAAAGGCCGCCATCTTCATTACTAAGCGGCGCTCCTCGGACACGGAACCCAGACAATTTACCAGGGTGCTTACCTAACGAGTTCCAGGGATAATGAAAATCTGATTGCTGATGTTATATGTAAATAGTGACGAGAGTAAAACTCTGACTAACACGAACAACTTACTAAGACACAGTATTATGTGAGAATTCCAACCCCATAAGATAAGCGTTGCAGCTCTCAACTCTCTATATATTTTGAGGCAGCATAACATAACAGCATATCTGAGAATGTAACTTGAAAGAACTTTAAAAAAATGTTCAAATGTGTGTGAATTCTTAAAGGACCAAACTGCTGATGTCATCGTTCCCTAGACATACACACTACTTAAACTAACTTATTGTAAAAACAACACAAACACACACACACACACACACACACACACACACACACACACACAAAATGATGAAAGCAAAACGGATTTTCGCTTACTACATTTTCCTTGTTCACATAGTGAAACTGCTGCATCTGGGATGACGGTTTAGTTGGTCACTTCCTTACTACGAACGGCATTCACAAGCACTTTGTAGACAGTACCCACACTGAAAATACATGGAAAACTGCATCATCGTAACACCTAATTCAAGAGATACTACGACTAAGATTAAGATGCATGGAAAACTAGCTTTTGTTTACAACGGAGCGTCAATTATCTAGAATATAACCACCCAGTTTTTGAGAATAAGAGTACACTTAGATCTCCAATAAGAGTACAACTTAACTTGAAATATTTTTGAAAGTTTCTCTCCTATACATGGGAGTTCGATTCATTAAAGAATCTGACGTTTATTAGTTGGAGAACTACCCCACGTGGTGGGCAAGATATATGAGACAGGCGAACTACAATTAGATTTTTAAGAAGAGTATAATAATGTTAATTACGAGGAAGGAAAGTGCTGATGAGGTGAATATTATAGAATTATCGATTTAGTAAGTATCTTTGCAAACTACTGGCACGATTTATTTGCAGGAGAAAAATTGGTAGACGCTGAACTCGGGGAAGAGCAGTTGGTGTTCCAGATAAGTATAGAAACACATGTGTCAGTACCTACACTACGACTTATCTAGAGTCAATGAAAGAAAAAATTTAATTTATAGCACTTGTAGGTTTAGAGAAAGGTTCTGAAAAGTTAGTGGAACACAATTTTTAAAATTCTGAAAGTAACTGGGATAAAAAAAAATCGAAAAACTATTTACATCTTGTGCAGAAACCGAACTTCAGGTAGAAGAATCGAAGGGCAGGAGAGGGTAGCAGTGGTTGAGAAGGGAATGTTATTCACACACAGTAAAGGAAACGGAGAAGAGATTTGGAAAGGTTGAAGTTCCGAGTGGAAAATTAAATTTGAGTTTTGCTGATGAAGTAATTGCTCCAGAGACAGAAAGGATGAGAATTTGAACCGGACAGATGGTGTTCTTAAAAATAGTTATAAGATAAGTATTCATAAGTAAAACAAGGGTAATGCAGTGTAGTCAAATTAAATGAGGCGATTTAGAGGGAATAGATTGGAAATGAGACACTAAATGAAGCAGAACTGTTTTTATATTTAGGCAGTAAAATAACTGGTGGTCGCCGAAATAGAATATAAAATGCAGGCTCAGTTTAGCAAGGGAAGTATTCCTCAAAAAAGAGTTTTCCAACAGGTCTTATATATTTAAGAGTAAACATTTTTTCTGAATGTATTTGTGTGGAGGGATGCTGTACTGATAAGTAAAATTTGCCGATAAGTATTTCTCCCAATAAGAGAAGAGACGCTTTTGAAATGTTGTGCTATAGAATAATTCTGGCAATTGTATGTATGGGTCGAGTAGCTAGTGAGAGGTTACTGAATCGAATTAGATTAGAAAGAAATGGCACTACTTGGCTAAACGAATAGGTCGGTACAGCATAGAACCTGAGGCATCACTGAATTGTCAATTTTGTGGTGGAAGTTATTGTAGGAGGTAAAACGTGTAGAGGGACACCAATGTATGAATACTGCATGGAAGACGCTGTAAAGCATTCATTTCCATTTGTAGTGATCTCACATCATAGTGAGAACCATTTCCCGCCTTTTGTGATATCTAGGGGATCATTATACATCGCGGTGACTTCAATGAATTATTGTCTTTGAATCAATTGAATTTTCTCTGTTTCAGAAGACCGAAGGAGCTATCCGATTTACTCTCTAAAACATTCATTAAACTACATCACATAAATATTTATTTATTTAGGACAGCTTAATATGGATAAAATTCGTAATATTGTAAAACGTTTGTCATGACCAAAACATATCGCTCACAGATGCGTGTTAGCTCTCGCGGTTAAGGCGCTCAGTCCGGAACCGCGCGACTGCTACGGTCGCAGGTTCGAATCCTGCCTCGGGCATGGATGTGTGTGATGTCCTTAGGTTAGTTAGGTTTAAGTAGTTCTAAGTTCTAGGGGACTGATGACCACAGAAGTTAAGTCCCATAGTGCTCAGAGCCATTTGAACATTTTGAACAGATGCGTGTTACATCAGTAAAATAGAGTATACAATAGCACATCTGTTTACATAAGGTGGACGTATTCTAAACAGTGAAAATCCATTTCAGACGTCTTATAATTTATAACTGAGAAATAACATTGAAAAGATAGCACTTGTATAGCGTGTTACAACCACTAGATGGCTCTTAGAGTGGTACAATGTAACAGACCTTAAATAACTGTCTTTTCACATTTAAAGTTAACTACTTAAGTGAGTGCCCTTTAAGAATAATAAAGATTACTTACAACTGAAACATATTTTTAATTCTCAGAATCTCCTTCACAGGTTCTTATCAGCATGCATGATAGGAAAATTAGGGTATTTTTTCCGCAATTGTTTACTTTGTTATTATGGAGCATGCATGTCGCAAACGGGACAGAGGCACAAGCGCACAGGTACATTATCGTAAGGGTGAATGAGGGTCTGGGCGGTGAGGTGGGGTGGGGGTATCAAGGGAGGGAGGGATTGGGAATACGTATCCTCGACAAGTACAAAGTAGAGCTCGCTGTGCATGGGTTCAGTAAATACCATCAAACTACAAAGTATGTGTAAGTCTTCCCATCTAGATTATTAAGGCCTTGGGGTATAATCTTTCACAAACAGCAATGTATAATAGCGTAGAAAACAAATATCATATAGTGAGCCTGGCGAGACTAGAAAGGATAGCAGTTCAAGCGTGACACAAATAGAACCGTCCTTCAGTTGAACAGTTTTACCCCATAAAACTTGCTATAGATAGGTACAAGTCATACTCTACTATGTTGGGCTGTGCGTAAATAGGTGTTGTGCTGTAACATATAAAAATATGTGGATATGTATGACGGAGTAATTGTCACATAAGTAGCTCTTTGTTACCAACCAGAACAACGTGTAGTACATATTATTTACGTTATGCCATAAGCAACATCGCTACTTTTTTAAGGCTGGAGAAAACAGGATCAAAAATGACACCTTGGAGTGCAAATTATTTCTGCAATGGATCATTGTAGGAGTGAAACGGGAGGTCCAACCTAGAAGGACCATAATTTTAGTGCAGAAGGTCCAAGCCAATAGAAAATATATAAGTGCACCCATTTGAGATAAAAAGTCGTGGTGGGTCCTTACACATTGAAAATTGTGGGGTAATCGTAATATCATAATGTATGTAATAATATAGCGGGCACAAGGGGCTGCTGCGTACTCTAACATTATGATATAGCATGCCTACCACTATGAAAACTATTTTTTCAACATGGCACACGACAGTCAGAAATATGTAATAATATGATAACAAGGCTGTACACGTACCTCACACTGGAAATCTATGTTCATTATTTACTATATTGGAATAATAATGAATATTGGCTTCATGTTAGGTTAGAACTACCCAGGTAGGTTGTCATGAAGTGAAGCACAACAAGCCGAAGTATAAATCATGTGGCACTGTAGAAGGAAAACAAACAGAACATAAACACTAAAGAACATGGTAAAATAGCATACCAATACATTTAAAACTACACGTAAATTGTGGAGGTATTTGTTAGAACCTTAGATAACACATGTATAAAGTTGTTCTTTCCTAGCACATAGTCTGAATGCATAACATTTTCTGTAGATAGGTGCAGCTAATACTATAGAGAGTTGTGCATACATAGGTGTGACCCCAGGTTTTTTCTGTGATTTTCCTACAACATCATCAAAAACGTGGAGTACGTGTTATTTAAGCCATATAGGCGGCGACATGGTTGCTTTCTGAGGTGAGCCTGTACAGTAACAAAAACAAAGGAACAAGAAGAAAAATTACGAATGAAGCTTTCAGCAAAGTAATACGCAACTGTAGGAATGCAACTAAACGTAAGAACACCTGCAGTAGATAACTGCATGAATGCAGCGAAAAGTAACATCACAGAAGTGCCATCATTTATGAGCAAAAAATTTTAAGCACATTCAAACATATCAATTGAAGCATTTAAGATAAAAAGTCTCAGCAGAACTTTACACTCGGTAAATTGCGGGATACCACTAATATAATAATACGTATGACAATATTGTTGATAAGAAGGGGGTGGTGCATAAAAGAACATGATCAACTAATTTTCAACATGGCATTGTGCATTCATAAATGCATAATAATATGACAACAAGGATGTATACATACATTACGATAGAAATGTATGCGAAGTACTTATTATACTGAAGTATAAATGAATGGTATTTTATGCTCAGCTGAAGACCAAAATGTTCAAATGTGTGTAAATTCCTAAGGGACCAAACTGTAGAGGTAATCAGTCCCTAGACTTACACACTACGTAAACCAACTTAAACTAACTTATGCTAAGAACAACACACACAGCTATGCCCGAGGAAGGACTCCAACCTCCGGCGGGAGGGGCCAATAAACAAGTTACTGGCGACTGATTTCAGTAGGTTTCGAGATTTTAGATGTTACTGTGTTTCACGTGCATTTCCTATTACTTATTTTATTTTATTTTTTTACCGTCAGTCAACTTAGCTAGCCACCCAGGAATCTCAATCTGGCCTTCCAGTTTTACTTCTGCCAGAAACACTGTCCTTCTTTGCACACCCCATTGTTCTCCAGTACAGAGAACTAATGAGACAAGTGAAGCTGTGAGGAAGCATAGTGAATCGCACCTGGGTAGCTCAGTCAGTAAGACCATTGCTCGTGAAGGACAAGACCCTGGGTTCGAGTCTGGTACACAGATTTAAGCACTCAGCAAATTTCAGATCAGCGCACATTCCGCAATAGAGTGAAAGAACTCGCTCCGTAAACAATCTGCATAGCTGTGGCTATGCCATTGTCCGGTAGTATATTTCTTTCCGGGACTGCTAATCTAGCAAGGTATGATACAGAGCGTCTGTGAGGTGTGGATTGTAGATACAAGTGCTGGCGGAAGTTATTGAACCGTGAATATATAGCTCACTCAGTAGCACACACGTAGAAACACAGACAAACACACACACACACACACACACACATACACACACAAGGGAGGACTCGTGCCTACGGTGGGAAGAGCCGTGCTATCCGTGACACGGCACCTCAAACCACGCGGTCACTCCGCGCGGCTAGCTGAAGACCACATAGGTTATCGTGAAGTAAAGCACACGAAAACAGACGTAGACTGTGGTGTAATGTAAAAGGAAACTGCACAGCATAAAATGAATGCAGTATATCATGGTATAGTTACATAAACGAATGCACTTAAAACAGCACATCACTTCTGAAATATTTGTGACAGCTTAACATAACAAAAGAAGTGGACAATACAGAACAGCATAGTAAGAATACCCAATGTCTACATCATGCTTCTCATATAAGGGCTTGTGCCATGAAGTACATTAGCATAAACTACGAAAAGTAAATGAATGTCATACTATGTTTAAAAAAATGTGAGAGTTAAAAATATGTTTCAGTTGTAAGTAAAGCACAGTTCTGCAATACTTACTATTCTTAAAGGTCACTCACTGAAGTAGTTAATTTTATATTTTAAATATTATCTGTCAGCTGTACCTGATAGGACGTTCAAAGTGGATTTCCACTATTAGATTATGTGCAGCTTATGTAATCAGATGTGCTATTATCCACTGTCTTTTTCTGAAATAACAAGCACCTGTGAACAATATATATATATATATATATATATATATATATATATGGACCTGCAAATTTGCTTAAGGTGCTGTATGTTTTCAAGTACTTTAGTGGTGACAAACCTGTTATAATGAATAAGTTTTGCAACGGAAAGATATTTCTAAGGCATACAAATGTACAGTTCCACTGTCAATTTATGTGATGCCGATCTAAAACTTTTATCTCAAATATTACGTTTTAACACATGTTACGAGACATACTCCACATACCGTATATGCATTTTGTTACTGCGAAATCTATAGAGAAAGAACCAACTCGTTTTGCCAACTTAGTTATTAAAGAAACTACAATAAAACCCCAACACTAACACACTCTCCAAAATCAGCAAACCAATAAGGATCCCTTCTGTGCATCAAGCAAGTAACAACTGATTCCTACAATCAGAGTTCCCTTCGATTCTGTACCCATACAACTGTTCTACATCGAAGTCGGCTGTTAGCAGCTGGTTGTTAGCGTAACACGACGAAAGCTACGTATCCCAAGCGATGCGGATGGAGTATGGTCAAGGTGGTACACCGCTGGACCGGTCGATCTTCTCCGCACTCGGCGAGACCAGAACGGCCGGGCGCCGGCCTATCTAGGCCCGGGCGGAAGGTTATTTCCAGGAATATTTGCGCATACGTAATCGCCAGGAAATTCGTTGATCGTCGCGCCCCTTTCCACTGCTGCTGGTTGAAGCCCTCAGATGGACGTTGGCCTCACCTACGTGATTGCTGTCAACTGTGGTACTTGCTTGTAAACACTATTGAGTCGGCCTGACTTCGGGGCGGAGTCTGCAACCCGCATCGGTGGTCTGTCTGCTGTGTTGCCGCTGTAGTAGGTATCTGTGGTGACTGCAGCAGTTACAGTCCTAATGATGACACCAAGGTCTGTCGAAACCAGCTCTCTGAAATAAAAGAAATATTTATGCTATATTTCTGCTGAATGTTTTTAGCGAATAAAACAGATCGCTCCTTCGGTCTGCTCAAAATGAGAAAATTCAGTTCATTCAAAGATAATCACTCACTGAAGTCACCGAGATTGATGGTTGGTTGGTTGGTTTGGGGTATAGAGAGACGAAAGTACAGGGTCATCAGTCCCTCCGAGATTGATGATGTTCCTCTGTATATTAGTATGTTCGTCTCATTGCCTGTTTTTTTCAGTTACCATCTGTGCTACACTGTGACAGTTCTGTGTATGGTTTCATCGAGCTTATTATGTTTGGCAGTAACAAATCATGATAAAATTACTTTAGACACCAGTGTCCCAAAGACAATTGTTGCATTTACCTATTTCTTACTTATTTCATACAACTTTCAAATTTTTTATTTTTATCACAAAACTTATAATTTTAAGAATGTTACATTAAAAAACAAACCTACCACACTCCAACTTGCCCACCGCTTCTGCCTCCTTTTTTCCTCCTCTCCACTAGTTATGTGTTTATACTACAGCACACAGTTACAAAACACTGTATTCTGTATACACAACAGCAATGTAGTTGGGAGTTATTCTGCACGACATTGTATTATGGATCTCCGTATGCATATGAAGGGCTTATTGCAGTAGTGGTACAAGTCCATCACCTCCACTTTTCTGTCTAAAATGCTTCTAACATTAATGAGCCAAACAAACAGAAGGAAAGGTTCATCTCTAGCAAGAAGCCACATGCCTGAATGTTTCTGGTATCGCAACTGCAGATTTTTCAGCGCTCATTTAACTTTTGGATTCTGTATCTGAAAATGAACAAAAATGGACTTGTACCACTATTGAAATAAGCCCTTCATATGATCGGTCACCTACGCAACTTCATTGCTAGATGAGGAAATCCTCTGTAATCCCTTGCTACCAGCTGTAAGGTAGACGAATACAGATACATAGTTTTATTCTTGGATGATCAGTTACTGATCGAAACTAGTCATCATATAAATTTAATCCTAGATTGCTACAATGTGTTTCCCTATTTCCCTTTCTCTCTCTTTTGAATATTTCTAAGAGGCGGCAGAACTTCGTTATTTGAGATTCTAGTCATTGTTTGGACAGGTAGAGACGTATCCAGTAGCAACTACAAACTTGTTTTAAATGATTTTGGTTTTAATTAGTAGCGCTGTTGGATCCCCAAGTGACCAAGCATTTCAGTTTTATGAAGTTTTTTATAGCAGTAAAACTGTGCTAGTATTACAATAATAATGATAATAGTAATAGTGTTCATAGTACACTGTGTGAGAAACAAAGCGGAACATCCAAAAACATGATCAGATGACAATGTAACCTTGCACATATACACACCACTGCCTGGTAGGTAAGTGATTGGAATTTCAATGCTTTGTGACAGGCTGAAGGACGACCGAAGTCCATTAGCGTTGTTGGTTTTTGGTATTGTTATCAGGCGTGATTGGGTGTGCAAAGGGAGGAAGAGCAAAAGATGTAGAGTGATCAAAGTGAAGGACACGGAGATTCGACGTGCTCTGTGAGCCACCGATGTCAGCAGCTGGTGGAGCTTGAAAGGTGTCTCATTGTGCGTGTCCATTTGGCAGGCTGGTCAAATTGTGCAGTACAGATATTTCGGACATTCCGATGTTACAGTGGCCCGGTGCCGAACAAAATGGGAACTTAAGATCAGGCTTTCTTTTCATCAAGTTTCCGGTCGACCATGTCTGCCAAGGTGGATTCGCTTTGTTGTACACCAAACACCTCACACGGTTGCGGCTGTCATCTCCACTACTGGTTAGAGACTAGCAGAAGTCAGTCTGGGTATTTACTGTGCCATTTGTAAGCTGCTGCTAACGCCTAAAAACAAATCGCTACAGTGTTGAGACGGAGAAACAAGGACTGTTGATTAAAGACGTTGCATTGCTCTTAATAATTAGCATAATGGCGACCAGAAGAGAAGTACCAATCTTCCAGTCTTATAAAGGGGCCAATGGTGTCACTACTGGCACAGTGGTGCAGGGAGCCATCAGATATGACGTCAGGTCACGTCTGGCGGTGACTGAGGGAAATCTGAGAGCACAACAGTACGTCATGGACATCCTGCATACATATGTGGTACTACACATGCTACAGTATCATGGCGCCATATTTCAACACAACAATGCGCGTGACACATGCCACACGTCTGTTTGAACTGTCGGAGGAATGTTGAGAACAGTAGTGGGACTGGTGCTGATGTCACCTCCGTCGGAGGGCATCGACGATTAGTTAGAACACTTACGAGCCAGCAAACCCCAATAGAAAAGGGCATGCCTTTATGGCACTTTTCCTAAACGCGTCAGTGCACGCATCCAGCCAAGAAGTAACGCAGCGCCATACTGTTATCTGTGTTATACTTTCGATTTCTTTGTAAATTTCACACGATTTTGTAATCGCTAAAGTATCACATACTCTCACAAACTCCGAAATTTAGTTTTGTTACCTCTTACACTTTTGGGCGTTTTCTCATCAGGAAGTGTATATGAATTATACTGACACTAGAAATGAGTAACAAATTCCCTTCAATTGAACAAAGGTATTTTCTGGTAATGACTGGATATTGTAACGCGACATACTCCTCTAGTATTACCTTTCTTAAACGGTAGTTGTCAATACCAGTATTATTTTTCGAATTTCGGACGGGTTAATACTATCCCATTTGCTTCCCTGAAATCTTTCACATAATTTTGTACACAGTATGTTATACTTCAAGCTAAAATTTATGATAAGGAATTACTTTATAAAATAGTTTAGATTTGATATTATAATCGGAAAGTACTAGTTCTGAATGTACAGTTTACATTTTTTTTTAGAAAAATTTGAAACTACAAGTTATTGGCAGACTTAAAATTTCTATTATTAATTATGCAATCCTATACTGCTTAATATGTCTATTTGTGGATTCATGTTGGAAATAGTAATCGAAACTGATAATGTAATGGCAACTAGTAGAAATTCATTTGTTACGAGAAAGTGTAAACCCTTTGGAATATTGTTATTTTTTCAGAGTTTGGGAGTCGTAAGCTTGCCTCTGATATGAACGGACGTATTTTTGTAATTTTGTGCTAACAATGTAATTTCGGCTTTGTTAATGTGAAAAATCAAAATACCGTACTTTAAAACGGGAGAAAATATACACTACTGGCCATTAATATTGCTACACCACGAAGATGACGTGCTACAAACGCGAAATTTAACTGACACGAAGAAGATGCTGTGATATGCAAATGATTAGCTTTTCAGAGCATTCACACAAGTTTGGCGCCGGTGGCGACACCCACAACGTGCTGACGTGAGGAAAGTTTCCAACCGATTTCTCATACACAAACAGCAGTTGACTTGCGTTGCCTGGTGAAACATTGTTGTGGTGCCGCATGTAAAGAGGAGAAATGCGTACCATCACGTTTCCGACTTTGATAAAGGTCGGATTGTAGCCTATCGCGATTGCGGTGTACCGGATGGCGACATTGCTGCTCCCGTTGGCCGAGATCCAATGACTGTTAGCAGAATATGGAATCGGTGGATTCAGGAGCATAATACGGAACGCCGTGCTGGATCCCAACGGCCTCGTATCACTTGCAGTCGAGATGACAGTCATCTTATCCGCATGGCTGTAACGGATCGTGCAGCCATGTCACGATCCCTGAGTCAACAGATGGGGACATTTGCAAGACAACTACCATCTGCACGAACAGTTCGACGACGCTTGCAGCAACATGGACTATCAGCTCGGAGACCATGGCTGCGGTTACCCTTGACGCTGCATCACAGACAGGAGCGCCTGCGATGGTGTACTCAACGACGAACCTGGGTGCACGAATAGCAAAACGTCACTTTTTCGGATAAATCCAGGTTTTGTTTACAACATCATGGTGGTCGCATCCATTTTTGGCGAAATCGCGCTGAACGCAAATTGGAAGCCTGTATTCGTCATCGCCATACTGGAGTATCACCCGGAGTGATGGTATGGGGTTCCATTGGTTACACGTTACGGTCACCTCTTGTTAGCATTGACGACACTTTGAACAGTGGACGTTACATTTCAGATGTGTTACGACCCGTGGCTCTACCCCTCATTCGATCTCTGGGAAACCCTACATTTCAGCAGGGTAATGCACTATCGCATGTTCTGGGTCCTGTACGGGCCTTTCTGGGTACAGAAAATATTCGATTGCTGTCCCTGCCAGCACATTCCCCATTTCTCTCACCAATTGAAAACGTCTGGTCAATGGTGGCCGAGCAACTGGCTCGTCAGAATACGCCAGTCACTACTCTTGATGAACTGTGGTATCGTGTTGAAGCTGCATTGGCAGCTGTATCTGTACAAGCTGTGTTTGACTCAATGCCCAGGCGCATCAAGGCCGTTATTACGGCCAGAGGTGGTTGTTCTGGGTACTGATTTCTCAGGATCTATGCACCCAAATTGCGTGAAAATGTAATCAGATGTTAGTTCTAGTATAATATATTTGCCCAATGAATACCCGTTTATCATCTGCATTTCTTCTTGGTGTAGCAATTTTAATGGCCAGTAGTGCATTTACGTAAAAAAAAAAAAAATGCAGGAACAACAATCGTCACATATACTTAGTTCAAACAAACCATGAGGACGAGAGGTGATTGTCAGCTTCAATAATCAGAGCCCTAGACAAGAAGAACTGGAGCCATCTCATTTTCATAAGCTTAGTAATCTAGGAAGTTTATTGTAATCTCCGCTCTTCTAAAATCTTCATAAAAGACTTTGCTTATTAATTACTTGGACTGTTTAATGTGAAGAATACATGAAAGTCGGAATAAGGGGGTAGATTACAATACTCTGGATACTTTACTGCGAAGATGAATTGATACTGAGGAATACAGACTCAGTCAAATAGACGAAGATCAGCGCGGTGCTGATGGTCATGTTGAAAATGGTGTGATATTCGCTGATAAAGCTACATTTCGACAAATAACGTCAAGGTATGTTCCTAGAACCATGCCAAAAGAGAATACTGGTAGAGCAGGGCACTGCTGCGTTTGATCCAAGAACAATGTCAGAGAAAGTGTAACAGATTTATTTACACCGTACACAAATCGTTTTTAAGCCCAGACTGTTTGCCAGTTCTCATGCGATAACCTATTTCATTATTTATTCGAATACGAACAATAATTTCATTGCGGTAATACATCAGATTACACATTGCAATAGTGATTTTAATTGACAAGTGATCGTTTAACGAACATGTGCACCTACAGATTATGTTGTTTTACGATGTTTGAATACGTTTGCTCGCACTGTGTAACAACGTCACGAATGTATTTGACAGTACAGACAACGACATACAAATGTGTCAACTTACATTAGGTTGACATGGCTTAAAGCCGTAGTGTCAGCACTTGTCAATGGCCTAAGGCCGAAATTGCAACAATGCATTAAAAACTTGTAACAGTCACTGGCGTAAAGATGATGTCACACAAAAAAAATTTTATGAGTGAATCCCAGCTACAACAAGTTTATTGATATTAATTGCTTTTACAATAGTTGTGTATGCAGTTCACCAGTATGGTCTTCACCTGTAGTGCTCATAAATATGATAATCCAGGGAGAAATCTGATTTTTAGTATCTTCTTCCCGAACTGTAATTTCCTTATCCGACAAAACAGGAATTAAGGTAACTGATAATCCGAAACGCAGAGAGGGGTGCAGTAGCGAGCCGATCGTTGACCTAGGAAAACTGCGGTCGCTGGTGTTGGCTGGTCTTCCTCGGAAGCCCGCCTGGAGGTATTGGCTGTAACTACAAATGCAAGGAGGGCAGAGGAAGCAATTTTTCGGAGGCAACATTAGGGCTCACCTGGCCAGCGCGCCGGGACCAGAATTCAATTCTGGCGGCCGTGGCTGGCTGCTGCTCCTGCTCCTGCCGCGATTAGAAGGGAAGTGGGGCGCACCGCGCCGGCGCGTGCCCGGAATGCGGGCGCTGTGGCCGCAGAACAAAGCCGAAGCGAGCGCCGAAGCCAGATCCACAGCCAGATCCACAGCCGAGGCGGCTGCTGGAGTCGCCACCGCCCAGCTGCCGTCCGCACATCCCGCGTCTAGTCGTCAGCGCTTCACACAGTGGATTCAGGATGGTAGCCAGTACCTATAACAGACCATCGTTGTGTGTGACGTGGTGACTCAGAACTACCGCATATACAGGGTGGTCCATTTTCGTGACCCGGCCAAATATCTCACGAAATAATGTATACCTCGTAAAATTTGCAAAAGCTAATGTAATTAAACTTCATGTCCCACACCAACACAAACTGTAGAAAACGACGAAACTTCTTATGGCGGTCTGTAGTGCGGCCCTTCATGTGATTCTAAAAATCGGCCGACGGATCTGTTACTCTTGTGTACATTCTCATCGAGGTACAACACTGTCCCTCATGTAATGAGTCTGGCATTACTCCACCCCATATTGAGTTATTGGACGAAACGCTGTTCATTTGCGCATCAAAGCGTGTTGTTGCACCCCTATTGGACGTCTATAGCATTCCTCTGATGTTTCAGGTTTTATGGGCTTAGGGACGATATATACAGGGTGGTCCATTGATAGTGACCGGGCCAAATATCACATGAAATAATAATCTAACGAAAAAACTACAAAGAACGAAACTTGTCTAACTTGAAGGGGGAAACCAGATGGCGCTATGGTTGGCCCGCTAGATGGCGCTGCCATAGGTCAAACGGATATCAACTGCATTTTTTTTAAACAGCAACCCCCATTTTTTATTAAATATTCGTGTAGTACGTAAAGAAATATGAATGTTTTAGTTGGACCACTCTTTTCGCATTGTGATAGATGGCGCTGTAATAGTCACAAACATATGGCTCACAATTTCAGGCGAACAGTTGGTAACAGGTAGGTTCTACAAAACGTAGGTACGTTTGAACATTTTTATTTCGGTTGTTCCAATGTGATACATGTACTTGTGTGAAGTTATCATTTCTGAGAACGCGTGCTGTTACAGCGTGATTACCTGTAAATACCACATTAATGCAATAAATGCGCAAAATGATGTCCGTCAACCAAAATGCATTTGGCAATACGTGTAACGACATTCCTAACAACAGCGAGGAGTTTTCCTCCCATAGTATTCGCACATACATTGACTATGCGCTGACGAATGTTGTCAGGCGTTGTCGGTAGATCACGATAGATAATATCCTTCAACTTCCCCACAGAAAGAAATCCGGGGACGTCAGATCCGGTAAACGTGCGGGACGTGGTATGGCCCTTCGACGACCAATCCACCTGTCATGAAATATGCTATTTAATACCGCTTCTAACGCATGCGATCTATGTGCCGGACATCCATCATGTTGGATGTACATCGCCATTCAGTCATGCAGTGAAACATCTTGTAGTAACATCGGTAGAACATTACGTAGGAAATCAACATACATTGCACCATTGAGATTGCTATCGATAAAGTGTGGTGCCAACTATCCTTCCTCTCATAATGCCGCACCATACATTAACCCGCCAAGGTCGGTGCTGTTCCATTTGTCGCAGCCATAGTGCATTTTCTTTTCCCCAATAGAGCATATTGTGCCGGTTTACATTACCGCAGTTGGTGAATTTCGCTTCGTCGCTAAATAGAACGCGTGCAAAAAATCTGACATCGTCCCGTAATTTCTCTTGTGCCCAGTGGCAGAACTGTACACGACGTTCAAAGTCGTCACCATGCAATTCCTAGTGCATAGAAATATGGTACGGGTGCAATCGATGTTGATGTAGCATTCTCAACAACGACGTTTTTGAGATTCCAGATTCTCGCACAATTTGTCTTCTACTGATGTGCGGATTAGCCGCGACAGCAGCTAAAACACCTTCTTGGGCATCATAATTTGTTGCAGGTCGTGGTTGACGTTTCACATGTGGCTGAACACTTCCTGTTTCCTTAAATAACGTAACTATCCGGCGAACGGTCCGGACACTTCGATGATGTCGTCCAGCATACCGAGCAGGATACATAGCACACGCCATACAACAACACGATTCGACCTTTTCCGCAATTGGTAAATTCATATTTCTTTACGTACTACACGAATATGTAATAAAAATGGAGGTTCTTATTTAAAAAAACGCAGTTGATATCCGTTTGATCCATGGGAGCGCCATCTAACAAGCCAACTATAGCGCTATCTGGTTTCCACCTTCTCAAGCTAGACGAGTTTCGTTCTTTGTAGTTTTATCGTTTGATGGTTATTTCGTGAGATATTTGGCCTGGTCACTAACAATGGACCGCCCCGTATAGATCGTCCCTAAGGCCATAAAATCTGAAACATCGGAGGAAAGCTATAGACGTCCAATAGGGGTGCAACAACACGCTTTGATGTGCAAATGAACAGCGTCTCGTGCAATGACTCAATATGGGGTGGAGTAATGCCATCGTTATTACATGAGGGACGGTGTTTTACCTCGATTAGAGTGTACATAGGAGCAACAGATCCATCGACCGATTTTAGAATCACATGAAGGGCCGCGCTGGAGACCTCCATAAGAAGTTTCCGTCGTTTTCTAGAGTTTGTGTTGTTGTGAGACATGAAGCTTAGTTGCATGCAGCTTTTGCAACTTTTACGAGGTATACATATCTAAGTGCCGTATTAATTATCAAAGCTGTTGCGTATGTTGTTAATTCTTCTGTTACAGAGCTTTGTGGTGAGTAAAATTCACAAATTTTCAAATAAATTTAATTGCTTTTGGGGCAGTAATTCCCAGCCTTTATGAGAAAACTATGAGTGCAGTCAGATATTAGCTAGTACCTCCAATCCCACACCGCACCCCTGGAATCCTGGCGCCATCAGTATTAGAATGAAAAAGAGTTTCCTCAATGAAATCTTTGAGCCTGGCGCAGTTGGTTGGGTCGTCTTTCTAGTTTCTGCAGCCATTAGCTCGATCTATCGTGTGAAGTCGCTCTAGTCTGAAGCCACTAAGATCTTTGCCCCATGGAGCATGGGGTGTGGTGTGGTGCGGCGAGTTGGTGAGTAGTCACGGGGAGCGAGGAGGATGCGCGAGAGCTCCGCCCAGCGCGTAAACCGACCACTTGCGCAAACGTCTTGGGCACGGAGTCCGGCGAGTGGTTGCTGGGCAAATTTCTGGGCCGATTACAGTCCGTGGCTGACTTCGAGTGCAGTCTTCGCGAGGAGCCTGGCCCGCGAGCTGTGGGACGTGGCACACCGATGAGGCAGCTGACGCCAGTCTTGCTGTGCTGAATTCTGGCCCCCTTTTGAAACCGGCAAGCTTCAGCTTCGATTCATGAACTTCAGTTCAGGTTTCGATTTTGAGGACTTAGCTGTTATTATTGAATGGCTGTTTTCTATTTGAGTTTTACTTAACTGAAGCTGTTGTTAAAGTAGACCTGCCTGTTTTCTATTTAGTAATCTTACTTAACTCAAGCTGTAATCTTTGAAGGCCTGCCCGTTTTTGTTTGGTAATTTTACTTAACTGAAGCTGCTATTATTGGAAGCCTGCTCTTCGCTTTTCAATTTAATCAAGAGCTATTTCAAAATTTGAATTATCTGGAACTCTTATTAATCAGGGCCTACCTGTTTTTATTGCTCTGTTATTGAGATCTGATAGCTTACTCAGTCTCTCTTGTAATTAACTGGAATTGTGGTTCCCAATGGCTTACCTGTTTCAGAGGTACTTTGTCAACAAGGCAGTAACAGGAAATGACACATGATGGTACCTGGACCCTAATCTTTCACCGTACATACCTGTATACGTAATTGTAGCTTTCGCCCTTACAATTTTAAAATGATGAAAGTGAAATGGTGTTAATGTGTATTAAACCGCGAGATAATGAGTCATGATATGATTCGTACTGCTCATTTCTAACAACGTTCTCTATAGAATCGTGAAGCAACTACCTACTACTCCTCCGCAATTTGTGGAGACACTTGTTACAAATCACGCTTCCTCCGTACGATTACGCCCCCTAAGGACAGCTGCCGCACTCCAACCCCTGCACCCTGATTTAAAAACAGTCATGATAAAATGTGTGTGCTACACTTAATGTTCGTAAACCTCTTGATTCCTGAACTTTCCTTCTGAACTGGAAAAAACTGGAAGACATCAGGCTGCAAATGTTTTGTGTATAACAGATACCACTAATAATAGTTATAATTTTTGTGGCGGAGTTCGTAGCGACAAGCAATTAGCTGTAGAAACGGCTTACGAAGTCACCGCCACACTTTAAATAGCGGGCCGACCGGTCCGCTGGAACAGTGAACAGAAAGATGAAAACCCAAACACTCTGATTAAATAAAAGTCGGTACTTATCTTTATTAACGAAGATACAGAAACACAGTAGTGAACTCCGTGTCTACAGAGATCTGTCTAGTTCGAGTCGGAGCGGCTAGGTCAGCGTCGGCTGACGACAAACAACAACTCTGCTGCGATGAACACACAACTGACTAGCAAGTACACAATTCGGTGGCGAGTATACAACTGAGCGGCGAATACAGAACTGTCCTAGCGCTCGCGACTCCAGCACTTAAGAAGCCAGAAGCCAGCGGTGGCGCGCGCAGACTTGCGGCGATTTCCTGTGTCGCTGGCGCTGCTTATGGTTCAAATGGCTCTGAGCACTATGGGACTTAACATCTTAGGTCATCAGTCCCCTAGAACTTAGAACTAGTTAAACCTAACTAACTTAAGGACATCACAAACATCCATGCCCGAGGCAGGATTCGAACCTGCGACCGTAGCGGTCTTGCGGTTCCAGACTGCAGCGCCTTTAACCGCACGGCCACTTCGGCCGGCCGCTGCTTATGCGGACGGCGTCCGGACTTTGATGCTGCCAACCTTTTGGCAGCGGGCTCGGGTGGCATTACGGGCTAGGATATAACAATAATAATAGTATTAATAATATGTAGACCCTACAACATAGTTTCTCTGTGTTGTACTGCCAATTAGTTCGTTCACTTCTTCCAAAGTGAATGACAAAGCAACTTTTGGTTCACTGGGGGAACTATCTGCAACACGGAAAAGACAATATCATGAGATATTTAAGCATATATGATATACATCTCTCAATTTTACTCTCATAGACACATGGTAAAATGTAGAAAAAATGCCAAGTGGGTGCACTAGGTGACGGACACGATGTTCATACATCCGTTTCACAAGCTATAACCTCCACTATTTTGTGGCACGATTTAAAGCTCACTTTTGAAAAGAAACATAATTATTGGTATTTTATACAAGCAGTGGTACAGTCTTACGAAATAGTAATTCTCATAACGATCTTTTAACAAATAAAGTCGTTTTGACCGGGAGTCTTTTGATTTTATACCTCTGAATATTTAATTTTACCCTTCAAGAAGTAATTACCCACAGGTAGGAAAGCATGGTTTAGACTGTTAAGCTATACTTCATCTGTCGTTCAGCCCCTTGTATCTTGAAACAAAAGATCTTTTTACCGTGTAACACATGATGTTGGCAAATGAACTGAGTTTCTTCGATGCCTCAACGATTTTCCAAGTCTCGAGAATTGAAATTTGTGTTAGTTGTCAGTAGCATATATTTTCAAATCTCTGCAATTTGCAGTTGGTTGATGCTAACTTCTTCTTCATTTTATTTCACTTAATGATTATTGGGGTGTGGAAGAGTAATAATAATGTAAGACACCGCCTATTATATACAGTATTGACAGTATTTTTTCGATTGCCACTCTCTTACATTTGAATAGAACGTTTGTGCCTAACTACGTGACAATGGAGCACGATGGAACAATTTTTCGAACTGAAAATCCTACTTTTTCCGGAGTGCATGTTTCTTTAAATTTTAGAGGAACGACTGCATCACATACGAAATGAATACTGTTATTTCAAAATCGAATAGAGAAATGTATTGAACTTCTAATACAGAGCTGGCTGGAGGTTGTAATCTGCAAAGTGTTCCAAAGTACAACACTCTCCCCTGTACAAGAAATTATTGAACAGTAGGTTTGGAAAAAGATTTTTGTGGAAAAATTGTTTTATGCCTTTTATTAGAAACAGAACATCTACCAACGCGTATTGGAATTCAACAGCGCCAGGATGAAGAGACCGCGGTTTGTCGCTGCGCGTTACTGCTCGTCGGGCTGTTCGAGAGCCGACGACTATCAGGGCAGTATGGAATCGATGGGTTCAGGGAAGCAGTACTCTGTGCCAATAACATTCTTAAAGTCCCTCGCGACTAGCAAACGACAGGGGACATCCTTGTTATGGATCTGTCTGCAAAAAGACAAATATCCACAGGAATAGTGCGGCGATGTCAAACACCACAGACTGCCAAGATGGCAACTATTATGTAACTATGCAGGCTTTCGTGGTTGTCATCATTCCAGGTATTATCTTCTAGGTTTCCATGTTCCTCACCAGATTCTACTTACAAAACCGATGTTTCAGCGCCTCTGCTGGGATCTTCTGGATCTTCTTCATAGTCTTCTCCTATTCTCGACTGACTGATACCTGACAAAGACCAGTGTCTCGTTCACTTATACAGAGTGGAGCAGAGGAAACGTATGTTTGTTGAACCGCTAGTACGCGGCGAGGAGAAGGGGTATTGACCTTGAATGAATGTTTGCAGACTGCCCATACAATACAGTTTCAGTCCCTATGGAGCGTAGAGCATCGTTTGTTCGTTGTCGAGCAGTACTTAAGAAACAATGATTTTGTAGTCACTGTGCAACTGGGTTTCCGTCTAAATTTTAGAGTGGGACGTTGAGTCGAGTCGAGTCTAGGTGCAGTGCCTGATCGAAATACTGTACTGCGATGGGTTGCAGCGTTTAGAGGTACTGTATCTGTGATGAAAAGGAAACCACCTGGTCTTCCCCGTTCAGTTCGTACTCCGGAAAATGTAGACCGAGTGAGAACGGCAGTTCTTGTTAGTCTGTAGCGATCGGCTAGACGACAGGCTGTAGTGCTGGGTACGTCATATCGTTCGCTTCACCGCATCTCACATAAAGATCTTAAGTATCGCCCGTAGAAGATAATGATCGTCCAGCAGCTTAGTGAAGCGGATTTTGTGCGGCGCAGAGAGTTTTGTCGCGTAATAGACGAAATTTTTACGGAAGAGGCAGATGCTGCAGTCTTCATGAGTGATGATGCACATTTTCATGTAGACGGTTACGTCAATGTTCAAAATTGTCTGTATTGGGCGCCTGAGAACCCTCATGAATTACACCAAAGACCTCTCCAAATTGTAAATGTAAGAGTGTGGTGCTGCATTTCAACGATGGGGATTGCTGGACCCTATTTTTTTGAAGAGGAAGGAACTGCAGTTACTGTGACATCAGTGCACTAAACTTCTGAGGTAATCAGTCTCCTAGAACTTAGAACTACTTAAACCTAACTAACCTAAGGACATCACAAACATCCATGCCCGAGGCAGGATTCGAACCTGCGACCGTAGCGGTCGCGCAGTTCCAGACTGTACTGCCTAGAACCGCTCGGCCACACCGGCCGGCCAGTGCACTAAATTAAATTGTTAAACAACTTTCCTTGACCAGAAGTTGAAAGGCGTCAGTTGAACATGAGAGAAATATGGTTTCAGCATCACGGTTCCACAGCTCACACAGCGAGAGCATCCATGGAAGTGGTTCGACAAATGTTCCCAGGACATGTTCTTTTGAGATATGGTGTTGTTTGCTGGCCCCCTCGCCCTCTCGATTTGTCGATATGCGTCTTCTTTTTGTGGGGATATTTAAAATCAAAAGTCTACATGAACAAGCCTCGCCAATCGATGACCTGAAGAATTCCATTCGTCAGGATATCGAAGCCCGGCCGAATGAAATGTTGGAGAGGTCCATGCGTTACTTTCAGGCGAGGATCCAAATTTACATCCAGCAAGAAGGACGTCATCTCCAAGACATTATTTTTCGAACCTAATTAAAGTATGTATATTTGAAAAATGCATAACAAAATCACTTAATGGTCGTTTTAATTATTTTTATCTAACCATGTCCCAGTCATTCAGTAGTGAAAAAACTTGCGTTTAGTCTGCTCCGCCCTGTAAAAGGGAGGTTTTCCCGCACATTTTTTTCGAGCGGCGGTGTTACTGGATGAAAGTTTTTCGGTTACTTTTGGTGGGCAGCACAGGAAAGCCTGCCTGTTATAAGCAAATGGGGCTCTGGACATTGACGGTGTTCATCTAATAGGAAGTAGAACAAGATCCTGAAGATGATCACAGTCGAGGAGTCGAAACGTCGATTGTGTAAAAAGAAATTGGGGACGAAGATGACGTCTTCTAACGCCATAAGAGGCTTTAACCTTAGATGGTGACTTTTGTTGCAGGTTACCTGGACGTAGCAGCAGACAGAGAGGCACCGACACTGTTGCGCTCAGCGATTAGGCTACAGACAGCAGAGGCACCACTTCACCTTATGAGATAAATCCCGATTTTGCATACGGGAAATGACGCACCAATCAATGTGTCTATTTTCTGTTGAGAACTTCATAACTGTCATGATGCAATGGGGTGCCACTGGGCACAGAACACGAACACGTGTTGTAAAATTTTTTTGTTTATTTATAGACGTAATCACATTCTTATGATACAGTCATAACTGGTTTCGGCCATACAATGACCTTCAGATTCTAAAACAACAGAAAAGAAAATTTGAATTAAAACCTAAAAATAAGTACAATATTTAACCAGATTATTAGTAATCTAACTGAATTTATGCGAAATACATATAGTTGATGCCTACAGGTGTCATACACTGAACACAGCTCCATGAGCGGCCAAACTAGCCACAAAGTGTAAACCACTGGTCTTATATAGATATAAAAATTTTTGTCCTCTATAAGATGGTATTTATTTTTCAAAAGCCTAAACATGACAAATTTACTATTAATATTTAGGTCAAATGTATATAAAATTTAAAATTACAGAACAGATCGTTGAGTCAGTCAAATAACATTTCAGAACAAAGAGAAAACATTGCTATAGACGAAAATAATAGTAGCACTTGTAGAGTGTATTTCTGACGCCCGATGGCGCTGTTTTTGCGGCTGTTGCCAGTTTATGCCGTTGTCGCTTAGTACGGCAGGGACGACGAGTGTGGTGCTCTGCTGCAGGTGGATGGCACGCACCTCCGCCTTAGCGGTTGTTGACATCTGCTGCAGCCCACACTAGCCAGTGCAATACTAGACCGCCGGAAGGCCCCATCCTCAGCTGAAGCACGTATGTAGTAAAACCGATTCGCTCAGATGAACAGATCGTCGTAAATGTTGAAGTATGCGTCTGTTGCAAATTAATTCTGTTCATTAAGGAGTTTGTCAGGTCTCTGCGTCTCGTAACATAAATCTCCAGTTGTTACAAAATGTCCAATCGTTTACTTTTTGTAACTTAATGTAAAATTTGAAGCTGTTCGTCGATGTTACCAATTATGACCCTCCTGTTGCATATGTAAGCCTAGTGCTGTCTTATCACTGGGATACGTGTGTTCTTTAAACAACCTTACATTATTTCGCATTCATGACATGATATTTTGTAGAACTCCAATTTACTATATTTATTACTTTTCCGTGGCAAGTTATTACGCAGTAGTCTTTTTAAATTATCGGAAGTTAAAATTGCATTCAGGACTTCTGAGTTACGACAAAGACGCACTGTAAGTCTCTATGCAAAGATTCCCTAGTGCAAGTAGGTCGTGTGACAAGATCGTCACCGATAATAGGCACAACTCAAACCAGAACATCGGAGAGCTACACCGACGCACACAGGACACAGCCCGTATACAATACATCTCAGCGTACTACCCGAGCTGAAGCCCCATGGAAAGCATCTTGAACGAACTTGTTTTTCTGTGCAAGACATACTACCATGAACAGCATGCCAGGAGGGATATATTTTTGAGGTAATTCTAAAATGAGATAAAGAAGATGCCACACGGTTTCACATTGCCTCTATAACTATCTTGAAGAATCGGATGACATCAGAAAGACTGAAGAAAATGGACGATTACCCACAAAGGACGAGATTGCAGCATCATGAATTGGTCATTCATGCTCTGGGTAGAACACATGAGGTGGAGAGAAAGGGGACGGAAGAGGGCCAGTATGAAGGCCAGGGCGAGAGAGTAACAGGTGAATTAGAAAGTCGTCGTTAAATCCTCCCACCTTTCGAATAAGTGGAGGAAATGGGCCACAAATTCTTTTCAGTGTAAATTGGGTTGCTATAAATTAGAAGAACTGCATATTCGAAAGCATTTGAACTGAAGACCATGAAGTAAAAGGGATACGCCGGTCAACTGCTGTTTGTGTATGAGAAATCGGTTGGAAACTTTCCTCATGTCAGCACGTTGCAGGGTTCGCTACCGGCACCAACCTTGTGTGAATGCGCTGAGAAGCTGATCATTTGCATATCACAGCATCTTCTTCCTGTTGGTTAAATTTCGTGTCTGTAGCACGTCATCTTCGTGGTGTAGCAATTTTAATGGCCTGTGCACGTGATACTGTCCCATCTGCATATGTGCATATCGTTATCCTATCACTCATATCATCTCAGTGTAAATCAGTCTGCCACAGTCGCAATTTCAGCCATGGACATGGTGCATACTGATCACTAACATCTTTTTGTTTTGTGCTTAATAACCTAAGTAGCGTGAGGAGGCAATTAATATGAACAGGATGACGAAGAAGATAGATTTTTTAACACACTGGATTACCTCATACAACGAGGAGAGTAAGATAAAGTACTTATTACCCTGATGTAAAGCTACATATTCATGTTGTTTAATGTGTAACATAGTCAGCATTTCAGCTTCTTGTCAGATGCGATTTTGAAAGGTACTAACGACATGATAGGCATGAGGTGGCGTAAAATGTTATTTTTCATGTTGTGAAATTTTTTTTGACGCATAAAAATTGCAGCTTTTGAAACTCTGGTGAGAAGGATATTGTAGGAAGGAGGACTGAACAGTGATGGTGGATGCATACGAAGGGATGGTAACGTCAATGGCATTCACCTCTGTTTGTATAGTCTAAAATGTTGCAATCATCAAAAATTCTATATTTCAGTTTACTAGCATGCTCTACATAACTAAATGGATTGTAAGAGCTTTAAAATAATTAATGCTGTTGCACTTAAGACGTGGCAAGCGGAAGATATGGATGGTTAATAATTCCTGCAACCTAACCCACTAACCTTGGACTAAACCCAACATCTGAAGTGATAAATATTCATGATGTGCAAGAGACCGAATAATTGTGCTCCCATTAGAGGCACGCTTTGACAGTTAAATTTCTAATACATTGTGAACCGTACAAAGGACGTTATTAGTAATAAGGGTAAAAACACAGAATTTTTGTAGAGATCACATAATTATTTAGATTATATATTTTCTCTATTTGTTTCTATTATGATTATTGGACTCAACGTAAGGGCAGTTTAAGTTAATTTAGTAGTGTTAGAGTCATTCCATATGTAAATTTGTGACATGATCGAGATATAAGCGTGTGTTGTGTTTAATATTGTAATAGAGTAATATTTGTAATGAACCTGATCTTGAGGATTGTGCACAGTCATTTGTGCAAGAAAAGGGGGGAGGGAGGCGCAACTGTAACATGTAGATTCAAAAACAAGATTCACTTCTTAAGCGGTAGATACATTTGAAGATGACATATACTTTGCGTATATTCTTTAATGATATTCGGTTTGAGTGGCACTGCCGTCACGAAATGTTTCATCCTGTCACACAAGGAATAAGCAAGGAACGACACTTGACGAGAAGCAGAATAGCAGGTAGAGCTTTACGGTGTAACGTTCGCTCCAACCTTGGTAGAGAGAATATTGTTTTTTGATCAACTCATAGAAGGGGGCTCGTTTGATTTTTATACCTTCATTAATTTATCGAAGACCTGCCTGCAGCATTCAGTCCCTAATTAAGTGAAAGTTATGTTCGTTCCCTTTAGGATGTATGTGTGTTTTTTACCACTTGCTTATTATTAATATGTCGTTCTTAGTATTGCTTGTTGTACCTTCTTTACTACTAATGAGATTAGTTCTCACTTAGTGAAACATGATATTATGTCCGATTCTGTCGCGTTGTGGATGATAGATTTTGATTTCTGCTGCCCCTCTACGTATATTAAGAGGGCCATGTATACGCACAGTTTTGACGCTATGGGATGTTATGAAAAGTTGGAAGCCATTTGGCGTGTTCCTTTTCGTTTAATGTGAGAATTACGTTCAAATAAAAGGATAATTATGAGGCAGAAATTGCAATATTAACTCACAAAAGCGAACTCTGCTGCAGTGACTGTATCAACTGACCTCTAACTAACTTCATATCTCACTACATTTAACAAGCTCCGTGTCTCCTTTTTCTAGGCTTTCTGAGCGTGCTGAGTAACGGGATCCACGCTGGATTTGAGTCAGCAACTTAATGTTTGACATAAAGAAACAGTGGGCTCGAGCAACCAGCAAGGACTCTGCTATTCACGGAAGGCAGGAAAGGTAGCGTGAAGTGATGTCAGTATAAAAGTTGCGTCGCTGATGAGTATCCAGTCATCGTTGCTATTATATGTTTGCGACACCTCTCCAGCATAGTGGCCGAGCAGTGCTGAAGGGGAGGGGGGGGGGGAGAACTTTTATGAGCTGGAGACTGGCACAACTGTGTACAAAACAATGCTTTCAAGTGACCTAAATGCCGCACTTCGAAAAAAAAAAAAAGACATGGCATGCCGCAAAATAAACGTCTAGCCTTGCGAGTAGATTTTTTTGCTTCCTTAGCACCTGTGAGTTGATGCCAGTTACAGGACACAAAAAGGCGTGGTGATTAAAAATTCTTATGACAATAGGGGGATCGAGTATAAGGTGACAGCGTTTGGAAATGATGGGTAGATCGAAAAGGCGCTGGAGTTTTAACATGATGCGTCTTTCTTCACGCGATATATTTGGAAGAAACAATTATGTCATTGGCGGACTGAGATTTCTTAAACAAGATTTGGCGGAAATGTCTTGTTTGGCAGGAAGAAAAGACCAGGCTGGACAATTTGTAACACCTATTTTCGACCTACTTGTATCTCTACCGATATTTCTATGTCAATTCCCTATGTTGCTTATGTACAGTGTTGTATCTATCATGGAAATTCTTTGACTATGTATACATATTTCAGTTATGTGAACTTTTTGAAAGATGTTTTTTAAACTGTGCTTGTTGATTAAATAACTACAGGAATGATTCTTATATAAATGTACCGTAAATGACTTGGTTCACAGTTAGGGAACGTAGGGTTGAATGTAGAAGATATTGGGGAGCCCCGCAGCTACGGATGTAGCAAGGCAGAGTGGAAAAGGTGTGGTTGGCGAGCAAGTGGCAACTCTTCCTATGAGACGGGTAAGGACTCTGGGCTGAGCATTGCTGCGGTTAACATCTCGCTAGCAGCAGAGGGCCATTGTGGCTCATATTCTTGGAGTTTTGAGGTCAGAGGAGCTTAAGAGCAGTATTTATAGTATTTATGGGCCCAGGATGCTACGTTTCATTAAACTATTACCATGGCATGGTTTTTGGCCGTGTAAAAATAACATCCCGACGCCAAGAATTTCTGTAACAAGTCGAGGCCAATAGTACTGCCATGAGAGCATCGCCGCTATGTTAACAGCCACTGCGAATTACGCCACCATTGCCACCAGCTGATGATTAAATTGTTTATACACTACTGGCAATTAAAATTGCTACACCACGAAGATAACGTGCGACAGACGCGAAATGTAACCAACAGCAAGAAGATGCTGTGATATGCAAATGAGTAGCTTTTCAGAGCATTCACACAAGATTGGTGCCGGTGGCGACACCTACAGCGTGCTGACATGAGGAAAGTTTCCAACCGATTTCTCATACACAAATAGCAGTTGACTGGTGTTGCCTGGTGAAACGTTGTTGTGATGCCTCGTGTAAGGAGGACAAATGCGTACCATCACGTTTACGACTTTGATAAAGGTCGGATTGTAGCCTATCGCGATTGCTGTTTATCGTATCGCGCGACATTGCTGCTCGCGTTGGTCGAGATCCAATGACTGTTAGCAGAATGTGGAATCGGTCGGTTCAGGAGGGTAATACGGAACGCCGTGCTGGATCCCAACGGCCTCTTATCACCAGCAGTCGAGATGACAGGCATGTTATCCGCATGGCTGTAACGGATCGTGCAGTCACGTCTCGATCTCTGAGTCAACAGATAGGGACGTTTGCAAGACAACCACCATTTGCACGAACAGTTCGACGACGTTTGCAGCAGCATGGACTAGCAGCTCGGAGACCATGGCTGCGGTTATCCTTGACGCTGCATCACAGACAGGAGCTCCTGCGATGGTGTACTCAACGACGAACCTGGGTACACGAATGGCAAAACGTCATTTTTTAAGATGAATCCGGGTTCTTTTTACAACATCTTGATGGTCGCATCCGTGTTTGGCGTCATCGCGCTGAACGCATATTGGAAGCGTGTATTCGTCATAGCCATACTGCCGTATCACCCCGCGTGATGGTATGGGGTGCTATTGGTTACACGTCTCGGTCACCCCTTGTTCGCATTGACGGCACTTTGAACAGTTGACGTTACATTTTAGATGTGATACGACCCGTGGCTCTACCCTCCATTCGATCCTTGCGAAACCCTACGTTTCAGCAGGATAATGCACTACCGCATGTTGCAGGTCCTGTAGGGGCCTTTCTGGATACAGAAAATGTTCGACTGCTGCCCTGGGCGGCACATTCTCCATATATCTTACCAAGTGAAAACGTCTGGTCAATGGTGGCCAAGCCTCTGGCTCGTCACAATACGCCAGTCACTACTCTTGATGGACTGTGGTATCGTGTTGAAGCTGCATGAGCAGCTGTACCTGTACACGCCATCTAAGCTCTGTTTGACTCAATGCCCAAGCGTATCAAGTGGTTGTTCTGGGTACTGATTTCTCTGGATCTATGCACCCAAAATGCGTGAAAATGTAATCACATGTCAGTTCTAGTACAATATATTTTCCAATAAATACCCGTTTATCATCTGCATTTCTTCTTGGTGTAGCAGTTTCAATGGTCAGTAGTGTATTTGTCACTCTGTAAATGGACCAGGTGTTTGTGAAATTTTGTTGACTTTAATAGCAATCGTGGGGCTGCTAAAACTCTCTGGCACCCGTGATTATCCCAAATCACAGACCAGGACAGGAATCCTATCCGTGAATTTAATTCCGAGTGTCCTAATTTATTATGGAAAGACTTATTCGGCAGCTCTAAAGATAGTTGTGATTACTTTCTAATATGTGGCGTTATGGTGGTTAACTTTTAGTTATGTAGTATAAGAACTACTGCACTTCCAATCATTTTTAAATCAATCTGCTGTCATTTTCTTAAATAATACGTCTTACTTGAAAAGGTGCCTGAGAATAGTAAAGTTGTTAGTTAAAAGAACGATAATATTAATCTGAAGTGAAATAGATTATTAATTGATGTATTAATGCATTTTGATCAGAACTACAAAGTCTGACCATTGTTTCTTTCATGATGAAGTGCTTGAACTGAAATTTAATGTTGTGTTGGCATTTGCACAGCCAACTACATTTTGAGTAGGTTAAAAAACTGATTATGAAAGCCTTTAGTTATTTGAAGAGTTATAATTGGTTGTGCCTTACTCAATAATTATTGATGAGAATACTTACCATTTTTCATACACACTTGTGTAGTTTTGTTAATGGGTGTGGTTCTTCAAACCATGAAAGTTTTGGGTTGTGATGTGGTAGGCTAGTTGGTTAACGAAGCGAAGCTTTCTGTTTAATTGGTTCAAACTGAGCTTAAGAAATATTTACTGTGTTAGTTATTCTAATGCAAGTTGGTTAACGCACAGGCATGGAGGCCCTGTTCTTAGCAATGACGTTATAGAGAATGTTCTTTAATAGACCCTCTGATTTAAGTAAGAATTATTTCATGCTGTTCCCTGTTTAATATTGCTAGTAGTTTCATGTGTGTTGGTGATTGGTTCTATAAACTGCTGCATCTAGTTCATTTCAGGTACGTGTCTTTGAGAGGCAAGTGTACTGCTTGCTTTCTCATTGGCCATTTGTTTAGCTGACTTCCAAGTTAGTAGTACATTTGCTGCAAGGTTAGGTTACTGTGTTGTAGTGTGAACAAATATTAAGAAAGAGCGCTCTCTCTCTCTCTCTCTCTCTCTCTCTCTCTCTCTCTCTCTCTGTCAGTCTGTGTGGGTTCTTTTATTTTCCCCCAGAGGAGGTCAGGTTATCCTTAGCACTGCCTTCTGCTTTATTACACTGCTTTATACGAATGCTGGCCACCAATATTAATACGTTGTATCACAAGTTGCTTTTGTACTGAGAGAACGTCTGTTCCTGACCTACCTGTTTACTGTTGTACTCTCCTGGAGTGTTTCGGAAACGAATCCTAGCCTGATAGTTCTGTTACCATTAGGTTAACTCACCGTCACAACTGTATCAAAAATTCCTCGCAAAGGTTTAACGTTAGCATCGATTCTCGTTTAAAGGTTGGCGGTGTTACCGATACGAATTCAGATATAAAACTGACGAGTCTACATGTGTCTTGTTGCTGAACGGATCTCTGTGGGGTGTGGCGTACAATCGAGCAGCCAATCGGATCATGTCTGCAGAAGGATGAATCTCGCCCTGTACGTCAGAGATGACAACGCTCTGCACGCCCTGTTCTGATAATTTATGATGAGCACTATTACGAGCAGTGGAATCTTAAGACACTCCTTGGTCAGAATCACTGCAGTGATCCGTCTCCCCTCTGTCGGTACGTTGGCAGACAAATGCGTTTTTCTGTGTCACAGTCAGGCGGAGAGCTACTGTAGGAGGAGGAGGAGGAGGCGCTTAGTGTTTAACGTCCCGTCGACAACGAGGTCATTAGAGACGGAGCGCAAGCTCGGGTGAGGAAGGATGGGGAAGGAAATCGGCCGTGCCCGTTCAAAGGAACCATCCCGGCATTTGACTGAAGCGATTTAGGGAAATCACGGAAAACCTAAATCAGGATGGCCGGAGACAGGATTGAACCGTCGTCCACCAGAATGCGAGTCCAGAGAGCTACTGTATTATTTGGTTAGAAATTCGTGTGTCATTTTATGTCAGTTGCGTCTATAGGGCTCGTTCTCAGACTGTTCACGTAACTCTATGAACAAGCACGGACACTTGTTGTAAACGATACAGTGCAGTTTTCTAATTTTAACTTAGTGTCGTCTTGTAGTCAGATGCGTTTCCTGTTTGTGTTTTATCTGAATAAGTTGACGTGTTCATTAAAACCTTGTTTCTGCTGACACCTTTAATTAATCTCATTTTCCTAAATTCTTTTTAAAATTTTGTATTTGTGGGGATTAACAAACAGCCTCCAGAAGCTTAACAAACGTAAACATGGTCCGCACTGAAAATGTTCAAATTTGTGTGAAATCGTATGGGACTTAACTGGTAAGGTCATCAGTCCCTAAGCTTACACACTACTTAACCTAAATTATCCTAAGGACAAACACACACACCCACGCCCGAGGGAGGACTCGAACCTCCACCGGGACCAGCAGTACAGTCCATGACTGCAGCGCCCTAGACCGCTCGGCGAATCCCGCGCGGCGGTCCGCAGTAGGCTGAAATGTGATTTTTATTTAATCGTACAATTAGCTGATTTCGACTACTTATCATTGTCAACCAATTTTACAACCAACACGGAAAAGCACTACATGTGAGGCATGCAGGCAGTGTAGTGCTTTTCCTTGTTGGTTTTACAAGTGTTTGAGGCACGCAGACAATGTAGTGCTTCTCTACATAGATTTTACAAGTGCTTGACAAGTATCTAAGAGCACGATTAAATAAAAATCACGTTACAGCGTACTAAGGACCATGTTTACGTCTGTTAATCTCATTTTTGATATGGTAGCACCCTCCATTTTATGATCCGCAGCTAGAACCCTATAATTTCATCGCGTTAGGTAATCCGTATGTGCACCGTAATTTAGATTGGGTCTTCAAAGTATGTCAGCCTCCTAATCAGTTTTCTGAGTCATGTTAACAGCTCATAAAAAAGCGGCGTTTTGCATTTGTGCACACAATTTACTGAAAATTACCCAGGAAGGACTTTATATTATGTTTGCTACCAGTAACGATAGACTTAAACACCTATGTTAGCACTTTTGATACAGGCTACCTTGGCATACGGTAACTCGGTGTGAGTTGGACCACTGGGTGAGACGGACCAGTGACGTATTTCATGAATGCACCACTAGAGAGCAGCACCGTCGTGCAAAAGTGTTGTCATTATTGTTTTACTTCAGGAGAAAAATCACATTTTATGTTTTGGTAAGTTGAAAAGTTTTATCATGCAGTTATGTTCTTTTAGTATTATGGCAGAGTTTGCACAGTATTCCTGCAGTTTTATTACCAAAGGCTTGACAAATGTGTTGGCATGTACCTACCCTAAAATGGCCACGGAGCTCTAAAACTGCAGACTGAAATCTGGGTGGTCCACGTCTCCCAGACAATCGGGATAGATGGACAACAATTAAATATATCTTAAGTGACCATGGAAATTACATTAATATTTTAAAAACTGATCTAGTAACATGTTTTTGCATAGTTGGAATTCTTCTGTTTCAGAAAAATGACAACTAATTACAAAAGGAGCGGATCTTGTGAGCGAGGCAAATGGACCGAAGATGGATTGATGAAGGCCATACATGCTGTGCGGGATGATATCACGGGTCTCAATGCTGCAGCTAAAGATTTTGGTATACCTAAAACTACATTGAAAAGAAGACTGCCGTTAAAAAATTATTCTAAGGGTAGTATGGGACCTCAGCCTTTACTGAGTATTGTAAATGAACGAAAAGTCGTCGCTCACGTTAAGAAACTTCAAGAGCGAGGTTTTGCACCATGTAGAGATTCGGTAAGGAGCATTTGAATTAGCTGAAAGGCTAAATGTACAACATACTTCAATAACGAATTAAAAAAGGCTGGTTACAACTAGCTTCAGTCCTTTCTTAGACGTAATCCTAATATAGTTGTGAGAAGAGCGGAAGGTGTGTCAGCTGCTCGAGCCAAAGGGATGAATAAAGACAATGTGAAAGAGTATTTCAAGCTTCTTGCAAGTGTCATGAGCGAAACCGAATGGTCTGGCAAACCAGGCCACGTCTACAATATGGATGAAACTGGGGTGCAGCTGAACAACAATCCTGGCAGTGTTTTAGGAATTAAAGGTTCAAGAAACGTTGCGTCATTCACATCTCGCGAGAAAGGAGAGAATCTCTGTTCTGTGTAGTGTCAATGGCGAAGCAATATTTCTTCCACCCTTTTCCATAATGAAGGTGGAAAACCTAAAGCAGGAATTTATGGATGGAATACCACCTGGTGCAATTTTAAGAATGTCTGAAAAATCTACATATGCAAACAGTTCTATTTTCTTGGATTGGATAAAAACCCATTTCACTCCCAGGAAACCAGCGGGAAAAGTACTGTTAATACTTGATGGACACACGTCTCACACAAGCTATTGGAAACTTTAGAGCTTGCAGAGGAACAAGGGATTATTTTAATAAGTCTACCTCCACATACATCCCATTTGTTGCAACCGTTGGATAGAACATTTTTCAAATCACTGAAAAAGTATTTTTACAAAGCTTGTTAGAATTTCTTGATAAATAATCCAGGGAGGAAAATAAACCGTCTTCAGTTTGGAAAACTACTGAATTCAGCGTGGGTTAAATCAGCCATAGTCGAAAATGGTACAAGTGGCTTCAAGGCATGCGGAATAATTCCACTGAGTATGTCTTCAATCCCCGAGTATGCTTTTTTGTCGGAAGTTGAGTCAGTGCCAACAAAAATAGGAGCTGAATCTAGCACTCAAGCCAACCAACCAGTTCACAGCTCATCAAGAAACCTAGCGACCCCAAGCACGTCAAAAGAGCTGAGTTACTCCGCCGACACAACTTCAAGCACCACTCCTACGAAATCCGAGATGTCCACGATTCCCACATCAAAACTAACCACTCCGATGTCTACGCAAACACCGACAAAGATTTTGGAAGAAATATCACCTGTTCCTTCTATTGACAAAACACCGAACTTCAAGAGGAACACAACAACTGTCTCCAGAGTGCTAAACTCTGCTGAAAATATTAAAAGTGTAAAGGGAAAGAGGGAGGAGGAATGGAACGCAACAGAGAAAGAGAACAAAAACTACCAACAAAGCAGAGCACTAGGGAGGAGAAAAAGAGACGCAAGAAACGACAAAAGAAAAACGCAGGAAACAGTCCACCATTTTCATCAGATGCAGAAAGCTGCAACACTGAAGACTTTGTAGAAGATACTGAAAATAGCTTTGACGAGTGGGATGAAGATGAATGTGTGGGGTGTGGTGAAATCTATTACGAAACCAACAAAAAGGACGATTGGATTCAGCCGGCCACACCGGCGCTTCAGTCTGGAACCGCGTGACCGGTACGGTCGCAGGTTCGAATCCTGCCTCGGGCATGGATGTGTGTGATGTTCTTGGGTTAGTTAGGTTTAAATAGTTCTAGGTTCTAGGGGACTGATGACCACAGATGTTAAGACCAATAGTGCTCAGAGCCATTTGAACCATTTTTTTGATTGGATTCAGTGTACTTCCTGTTCACGATGGTCACATGAATGTTGTTCATCATTTGCTAATGAGTGTAATAGCTGTGGTAGGAGAAAAATATCCTAAAGTTTGCACAAAATCTAGAAACCAATAAAAATCCAGTGTTCACTTACTATTAACAAAAAACTGATAAAGGTGTTTTGGTCTGAAATATCTTACTTTATTCATTACTACATATTCAAAAAAAAAAAAAAATTGTGATTTCCAATCACTCTTTTCTTCATGTTCTAACAAACCTACCACAACAAAGGTAAAAATTTAACAATGATTGTGGTGTTGCTCACGCTGCTAAATACTGCATTTTTGGGCAACAACAAAGTTTTTATGTGGCAGGTGTCATTAGAGCACAGATATAAAGTCATTTCATGTAATAATGAATAAACTAGGCACTCATTTTTTCACGTTTCCCACGCTGGTCTCGTTGTAAAATCATGGCTCAATTGTCGAAAATCTAGGTGGTGATGATTCCAAGCTCGGATGTAAAGAGGCCTAGGTTGTATTCTGCGATATTCAAAAGTTTTGTAGATGCGCTTCACAAACCATTTTTGAAGATTACACTTTTGCAGGACGATGGTGATGTAAGAAAGTAATCAGCACTCCGAATTTAAGTTACACTTCTTTTTTATTACTTTTGCTGCAATATCGCGTAACATACAAATCATCACTTCACAATACAAAACATACTTGAAAACATCTTCCTCACTGTTAAAGTTCACATTTATAAGCTGACTACAATATGTGTCTATCCAACATTACGTCCAAGACTTGACCTTCTCAAGGTCCGACTCTCTAACTACACTCCTGGAAATGGAAAAAAGAACACATTGACACCGGTGTGTCAGACCCACCATACTTGCTCCGGACACTGCGAGAGGGCTGTACAAGCAATGATCACACGCACGGCACAGCGGACACACCAGGAACCGCGGTGTTGGCCGTCGTATGGCGCTAGCTGCGCAGCATTTGTGCACCGCCGCCGTCAGTGCCAGCCAGTTTGCCGTGGCATACGGAGCTCCATCGCAGTCTTTAACACTGGTAGCATGCCGCGACAGCGTGGACGTGAACCGTATGTGCAGTTGACGGACTTTGAGCGAGGGCGTATAGTGGGCATGCGGGAGGCCGGGTGGACGTACCGCCGAATTGCTCAACACGTGGGGCGTGAGGTCTCCACAGTACATCGATGTTGTCGCCAGTGGTCGGCGGAAGGTGCACATGCCCGTCGACCTGGGACCGGACCGCAGCGACGCACGGATGCACGCCAAGACCGTAGGATCCTACGCAGTGCCGTAGGGGACCGCACCGCCACTTCCCAGCAAATTAGGGACACTGTTGCTCCTGGGGTATCGACGAGGACCATTCGCAACCGTCTCCATGAAGCTGGGCTACGGTCCCGCACACCGTTAGGCCGTCTTCCGCTCACGCCCCAACATCGTGCAGCCCGCCTCCAGTGGTGTCGCGACAGGCGTGAATGGAGGGACGAATGGAGACGTGTCGTCTTCAGCGATGAGAGTCGCTTCTGCCTTGGTGCCAATGATGGTCGTATGCGTGTTTGGCGCCGTGCAGGTGAGCGCCACAATCAGGACTGCATACGACCGAGGCACACAGGGCCAACACCCGGCATCATGGTGTGGGGAGCGATCTCCTACACTGGCCGTACACCACTGGTGATCGTCGAGGGGACACTGAATAGTACACGGTACATCCAAACCGTCATCGAACCCATCGTTCTACCATTCCTACACCGGCAAGGGAACTTGCTGTTCCAACAGGACAATGAACGTCCGCATGTATCCCGTGCCACCCAACGTGCTCTAGAAGGTGTAAGTCAACTACCCTGGCCAGCAAGATCTCCGGATCTGTCCCCCATTGAGCATGTTTGGGACTGGATGAAGCGTCGTCTCACGCGGTCTGCACGTCCAGCACGAATGCTGGTCCAACTGAGGCGCCAGGTGGAAATGGCATGGCACGCCGTTCCACAGAACTACATCCAGCATCTCTACGATCGCCTCCATGGGAGAATAGCAGCCTGCATTGCTGCGAAAGGTGGATATAAACTGTACTAGTGCCGACATTGTGCATGCTCTGTTGCCTGTGTCTATGTGCCTGTGGTTCTGTCAGTGTGATCATGTGATGTGTCTGACCCCAGGAATGTGTCAATAAAGTTTCCCCTTCCTGGGACAATGAATTCACGTTGTTCTTATTTCAATTTCAAGGAGTGTAATTAATAATCGCTTACGCGCCCAAAAATCAAGAGTTACAACTACGTCAAAGATTATAGTGACAAAAGAAAGAATACGCATAAGAATAATAGCATTGCAATATAAACATATCGATGTATCAAAGTACCTCTACATTAATGAAATCTAATCTGAATGTTGTCTCAGAAATATGTCAACTACTTTACAGAGACACAGTACAATATTGCTGGTATCGAGAGGTTGTGCTGAGGTGGCGTAATACGTTATTCAAGTACCATTACAATGTGTAGCAATTATTTACGTGGTCCATCTCTCCCACTACACTGGTCCATCTCTCCAATACACGTACGGGTGAGATGGACCGCTGATGTATATTTTTATTTCGTTGCGTAACTTGCACTTTGAGTGGGAGGGCCTCAGTAACGTACTGTATGTAAGTTTATATGACAATCTACAGGAAAATGCTGCTAGAAGGTAAAAAAAATTAAAAACCGATGAATTTCGCAATAAAGAAAAAAAGAGGTCCAACTCTCCCTGAGTCATCCTAAATAGATCCGCGTGATAGGCCATACTGCTCGCAAGATCACTCATTCATAAAATTAAACACAGCTGCCTCGGGCTCAGAACTTCCGTGCTCATAACGCGGTTGGAACTGTGTGCACAGCACCGGCTGTACCACCGCTCCCCGGTCTCCCCACGCCAGTAATGCTGTTCCTGTGTCGCGACGCTGGCGGCGCTCATTTTTCACTTCACTGTGCGCGCGACTGCTGACGTCTAATCGGCGGCGCCTCTGAGATAAGAGCGGCGGGGGCTGGCTGCTGCTCCGCCCAAGCTGCGGCCGTAATTAGCGGTCGGCGCCCCGTTGCCGGCGCGGGCGCAGCCCAACCTTGCCGCCGCGGGCCCCGCCGGTAATTACCGCGGCCCGGCTCGCGGCCGCGTCAGCCGCCACAAAAACGGAAGAGTCCCCGCCGTGCGAATCACGGCCGCAAGAAACCCCCCCACTGTGCGTGCTGCGCGCCCGCGGGCTTCCGCGGCTTTTGCAGGCCGCCGCCAGACGCGCCGCGTCCTCGCCCGCCACCCCCGCCGTCCCATCACCCTGCTGCTGTAGTCGCCGCCGACGCCGCCGGTGGACAAAACCAGCCGCCGCGCCGTCCACGGCCCGCGTCCTTGTCACCGCAGCTGTCGCGCTGTGCCGGAGGACGGCGGTTTGACGGCGTCCTCGTCTTCCTCGCAGCCGACATGGCGGCAGAGCCGTTTTGCTCCCGCGTCGTTAGCAGCGCTACCTACGTCGGAGCCGCGCACCGCATCACGTTTTTGCCCAGCAGTGCAAAGAGCTAGACTCTCAGCGCGAGAAGAGTATCCCAAAATCTGCAGGCACTCTTTGATTTTGTCGTTGAAGGCAATATATTCTCACAAGGGGACCCTCCATACTGTACTTCACGGATTTTGCTGCGCTTCATATATGTTGTGGAGGCACTTACCCTGAGTACATTGCTATCCGGTTTTTAGCAACAGGCCTTGGTTTTTGAGAGAACGAAACTAGGTCTACTTTGCGTCTTCGCGTCAATTTCACAGTGCAAAGTCTTGTAGGTGATGACATCTACAGGGTGGTGCAAATGTCCAGAAACACCCTGATAAAATCCAAATGGAGTAGCAAACAAGTAAATAGAGTCCCTACTCACGAGGAACGGGAAGGGGTAAACTTTGTAGGCTATGCCACCAACATAGCGGCCATCTTGAAAGCGGCCATCTTGAATTCAACTTAAAAATTTCAAATGGGAATGTGGTCATGTGACATATCAAACAGATAGAGAATTTCACCAGAAAAGCAATGCCGTTGTTATTTTAAACATAGATTTATTCATTCTCGGGTTATAGCCGTGGGTCGCTCGGCAGCGTGAGTATTGCGTACTGAGAAGTCATAAAATGGAGTCTGAAACGGTGCAAAGTGACTATTCCATGCCTGATATGTTACATACGTTTAACTGTTAGGTATCTTTTACTCATGCTAACGTTTTAATCATTGTCTCCTTATTTACAGGTTACAAAATGTCCTTAACACATGAAGAACGCATTGAAATCATCTTGATAACAGGAGAAAGAAGCACACGGGTCATTGCTGAGGATTTCAACAGTAGTCAGCCAACAAGACAGCCCATCACTCACAGCACAGTTGCCAAGCTTTTGGTCAAATTCCGAGCAACAGGTTCTGTCGCAGATAAACCTAAGGCTGGAAGACCAAAATCCGCCACCGATGAAGCAACAACAGTGAGCGTGTTGGCATCATTTAGTAAGAGTCCGCAACGGAGTACTCGTCGCCTGTCACAAGAATGTGGGGTTAGCCGTACCTCCATACTGCGAATTTTGTCGCAGCACAAATGGCACCAGTACAAAATTCATCTGCTCCAACACCTGAACGAGGATGACCCAGACCGTCGGGTACAGTTCGCAGAATGGGTGACACAGCAGCTGCAGATAAACCCACGTTTCCCCTATCAGGTGCTGTTCAGTGATGAAGCCAATTTCTTTATCAATTGTGAAGTGAACAAGCAGAATCACAGATACTGGTCCGACGCAAATGCGCACTGGATTGATGCTTCCAAAACGGTCGACTCACAACAAGTGATAGTCTGGTGTGGTGTGTAGGGTACCAAAGTCGTTGGACCTTTTTTTTATTGATGGTACGTTAACAGCCAATGGTTATCTGAGGTTATTGGATGAAGAAGTGTTTTCCTCGTTAACGGAGGACGAGACATTTCCGGAATTCTTCCAGCTTAATGGAGCCCCACCACATTATGGGCACAATGAGCGAGAATACCTGGATGTGCAGATCCCTCAAAAGGGGATTGGTCATAGGGGTGCTGTGGAGTGACCACCATGTTCACCAGATTTGACTCCTTTGGATTTTTATCTTTGGGGTCATGTCAAAGCACTGGTTTATTCTGTGAAAATACGGGATTTGCATCATCTAAAGCAGCGCGTTGTTGATGCGTATGGTCAAATTCAGCCAACTGTGTGGGTCAAAGTTCATCAGGACTGGGATCGGAGGATAGCATTAACAATCCAACATAATGGACAACATATCGAGCCATTCCTACGACTGTTGGTGGTCTCTCGGGACTGTGTAACATCAGCGTAATGTCTCTTTGGCCCATAACACACATGCTGCAGAGCGTCCCACCGCTGCCACATGTAACTGGCTAAAACCTGAGAATGAATAAAGCTATGATTAAAATAACAACGGCGTTGTTTTTCTGGTGAAATTCTCTATCTGTTTGATATGTCACATGACCACATTCCTATTTGAAATTTTGGAGTTGAATCTAAGATGGCGGCTTTCAAGATGGACGCCATGTAGGTGGCATAGCCTATGAAGTTTCCCCTTTCTCGTTCCTCGTGTGTGGGGACTCTGTTTCCTTGTTTGCTACTCAATTTGAATTTTATGAGGGTGTTTCCGCACTTTTGGACCACCCTGTAGGTCGGCAAAGGATTCCAGTCCAAGTAACGATGCAATCTCACAGCGGACAATTGCAAGTGTTCAAATGGTTCAAATGGCTCTGAGCACTATGGGACTTAACTTCTGTGGTCATCAGTCCCCTAGAACTTAGAACTATTTAAACCTAACTAACCTAAGGACATCACACACATCCATGCCCGAGGCAGGATTCGAACCTACGACAGTAGCAGCCGCGCGGTTCCGGACTGAGCGCCTTAACCGCGAGACCACCGCGGCCGGCAAAATTGCAAGTGTGAACCACCCACTGCCAGCTGCTCCAGTTGCAACATCGCGTGAAAAATTAACTCGACACGTAACGCGCTGATAACGGACTTAGACTCTGCAGGCACCAGCAGGCGGGTGATAACAGCGTACGCGCGCTCTAGATCGTACGTACTATGAGCGCGCGTCTGCTGGTGGGCTGGCCTAGCGCCATGCCAGGCGGGTTGCATAACCGGCCGGCTGGACGCCCAGCGGGCAGTGCGGCACTATGCTTTGTTAAATTTTTCAGATTGTTGCATCCTTGAGCCCCCGATTACCAGATGTACATGTAGCGGTTTTCGGCTGACGCCCCCGATTACAGGAGTCAAGGAAAACACTTTATTAATAATTATAATAGAAAGTAATATCACCAGTTACATTTTCAGCAAGTACACCAAGTCCTTTCATCCATACATGTATTTTCTCATCATTAGAAACTTTTCTACATGAACGGGTATACAAAGTAAAAGACATATTACTATAAACGAAACTAGGTCTACTTTGCGTCTTTGCGTCAATTTCACAATGCCTAGACTTGTAGGGGATGACATCTCGGTCGGCAAAAGATTCCATTTCATTTCGCTGTGCGCGCGACTGCTGACGTTTTTTGAAAAAATTAACGAAGCATAGTGCCGCACTCGACACCGTCGACAGTTGCACTGAACATTTATTTGGCACATTTAAACAAGACAAATAAATAAAACCATCAACACATTTTTAAAATTACCATTTAGGTAAGAGCAGGTTACTTCAAAATTGCGCGCTTTGTATATCCGTAACATTACACTTATTTCGAGCAAGTCATAGCAGCGCTGGAGGTACTGTGTTCGAATCCTGTTCGTGTACTTTTTTTTCAAAATCGACCGTTTTTCTCAATTTTATTTCAAATAATATCAACAAACAGTGTAAGGTGTGCGAAATCATAAAGATGTATCCTGTTATTAATATTATTAAATATTCATTCCATGCCAGCCGTGAATGCTATCTAAGTGATTCCAAAACACGCCGAACAATGGAGCTCCAGACAATTCGTAAACCCCCTTCGACGTGTGCCTCTCGGACCCTGCTGAAGGAACGGCCACCTGACCACTTCCCGGCTGAATAGTCGAGGCTGGGCGACCAGTCTCCACATTTACCCTCCACCTTCCATTGAGACACCCTGTTCTAACATTACCTTTTTTTATAGAAATAACCGATACCATTTATACTATCGATTCTTGTATAGGTGAACATTATCTCAGTTGTTTAACTAAAAGAATTTAATAGGATTTCGTAAACGATGTATTATATTTCAGGCTAAATTTTATAAAAATAAATTAATTTGTATAGTACTATGTACGTACAGTTCAAATTACTCTTCATTTGAAAATATTTGAAATTACGAAATTCCCGGTACACTTAAAATTCCTGTTATTAATAGCAGAATCTGACGCTAATGATTAAATTTGTGTCTGGATTCATATATAAAATAATGTTCTATTTCAGTGATGATTCTTCTTTTGTCAACAAAGTTTGTAAACTATTTTGCTTTGTAAACTCTTTGGAATATTGTGAATACCGCAGGATGTACGTAGCAGTGGCCATGCCCCGGATGGAAACGCACGTGTTTTCTTAATTTCGTCTGCAGCAATGTAATTGATGGTTTTTTGAAAATGGAGATTGTGAAGTCAGTGTGGTATAGAGGAATGGGAATAAAATAAAATAAAATCATAGCAACACACAGTTCTTCATCAGTTATTTAGTCATCTGGAACCCACAACGTTAAATCAGAATTTCAGCCGCAAGAATGTACCCCTATACGCAAGACTTGGCGCCAACAATAACAACAAGAGAAAATGAAGATCAGTTTTTCTTTTGTATATCTTACGCCTGTCGAAGCTTTTGAAACTAATGAAGACACTAAGAAAAATTTGATAGTGATATGTGGGAGGGTAAGATGATAGCCTCGAGTAACGCGAAAGCTTAACCAAGTGCCGCACACTGTGCGGTGAGTACAGACGCACCGCATCGACTACACTAGGAGATGCCTCGGCAGCAGGGCCCGTGGGCAAAGCAAGCGACCCCTGAGGCGTCCTATTCGACGCGCCATGTTCTCCTACACAGCTATACCCCGAAGCAGCGGCCAGAAGGTGACTGACCTCAGCCCGGGGCATTCAGATGTTCCCGAACTGCGGCCAGCTCCTCCTGTGCCCGCACACAGCACGCACACATCCCAAGTATCCTAGCGAGGCAAACCGAGGAAGGAAACTATAAAAGCAGACAGAATCCCACAAATGCGAACTTTAACGCACGGGTTTCAATCTGCAACTCTACAGACTAGAGTAAGAGGTACATTCGACGCATGAATGGCGCGGAGACAGCATCGGTCGAATGAACCACATACCTGCATCTACAGTTATATTACTTAAGCCACAATAAGGTGTGTGTCAATGGTATTTTCTCAACATACGAATAAGAGGAAGAATTATATTGGCTCTCTCTTCTATGAACGTACGATATCAAAGTAAGTCCGATTTTTTTTCTTACGCAAAACTGCTACGGTGATTAGCTTAGGGAAAGGTAAGGTAAAAAAAAAATAATTAAAGAAAATTGGAAATCAGTAGCAATGGGAGGGAAACTCAAAAATGGGGAAGCTAAAAAGCAGAAGTAAAGCTTAGAAAACCACTATAGAAGGGGGGGGGGGGGGTTGTTTTCCCCAAAAAGAGCTTAAAATGACCGACGTCATCTCACTGACACTAATAAACTCGAGGACGCGATCGGCTGAGCGCGTGTCATCTGCTAAAATGTAAGATACATCAGGCGACAGCTGTAGACGGGCACGTAGCGGAGTAAAATAGGGGCATTCAAGTTAAAGGTGTCTCACGGACCACAGTTGAGAGTAGTGGGGACAAAGCGGGAGAGGATCACCTATTTACAGAGTGTTTTATGTCGTCGTGTTGCTCTTTTATGGCACGCACATTGGTCTACACTTCCCAATAATAATTCTGATGTGTCAGCACAGCATGGAATTCAACTTTTACGTAACGACACAAGCTCAGCACAATAGGCTGTGGGATGGTAGGACTGGACCAAGTGACACATCAGGCAATCCCCATCGACAGTTGCACGGAACATTTATTTGGTACATTTAAACAAGACAAATGACAAAGAAAACCATCAACACATGTTTAAAATTACAACACATCTTTAAAATTACCATTTAGGTGAGAGCAAGTTACTTCAAAATTTAAACATTCATAAACCACGGCACTTATTACCTTTTACACATTTAGTGAAATGAGCTAAAAATAATTTACTCAAAAACGTTGATCAATCTGAAGAACAATTTACTAAAATTTAACGAGGAAATGTAGTCTTTCGTTACTGCCGTAACTGGTATTACCAAAAGTAATTCAGAGTACAGGCAACAACAAATCTGATACCATGGCACTCAACCACGTTACTTAAATGGCAGGCACCCTACAACGTAGGATATAAAACTGTATATGACCAAGTAACCTCGTGGGATTCAACAAACTACGCCCAGAAGCGGACGCCCGCCCACTCAGCTGTTTCCAATACACGCTCGGCATGCACGCCCAAACGGGAGCAGCAACGGTCACGAATAGGCACGAAAAATCCCGGAACTAGTGGGTATCTACAACAGACTGACATCTGACTTAATCAATTAGAAACACAATAATCCATTACAGCACATCATCTGTAGAATTAATCAACCTACTGATGAACATCAGCTAAGCGGTACAAATCTATTATTACACATTAGGCCGCGAGCGAATTAGATACACGGCCAGCCGGCACGCACGTGCAAAGGGGGAGGAAAATACACAACAGCACAAGCAGGATGCAACCCAGGACTCCGCACCCGCTACCAAAACAAACAGCAGAAGTCACGATAAAACGTAATCAAACGCAAGTAGCTACCGTGCAGGAAAACGGTAAATCGAGACCGCCGCCGCACCCCCCCCCCCCCCCCTACCCGATGTAAAACGCAAGGCCACTTACAGCAAATAGCCACACTTAAATTTGTGATTAAATCAGAATTAATTACCATATCCACATACTTCATCGATGGATTTCTTGTACTTTCATTAATACAATCAGTTTCAAACTATTTAAACACAAAGTAACAACTGGCCTCTCAGTACCTTGTGTCTCTCAGACACACTATCACTTCAGACAGAAACTTAACAGTAATTTTATTGTAATTCGCTGCAAAATATATCCAGGTAAAATTTTGTTCATGTATATCAATAGCAATTGACTTCTGCTGCATACATGACCGGGTTCCTAGGAGGAAGTTCTTGGCTGTTCTACGAGATTATGGAATAGGAGGCAAACTTTTGAAAGCAATTAAAGGTCTTTACATAGATAGTAAGGCAGCAGTTAGAGTTGACGGTAAATTGAGTTCATGGTTCAGAGTAGTTTCAGGGGTAAGACAAGGCTGCAACCTGTCTGCACTGTTGTTCATATTATTTATGGATCATATGTTGAAAACAATAGACTGGATGGGTGAGATTAAGATATGTGAACACAAACTAAGCAGTCTCGCATATGCGGATGACTTTGTTGTGATGGCAGATTCGATTGAAAGTTTGCAAAGTAATATTTCAGAGCTAGATCAGAAATGTAAGGACTATGTTATGAAGATTAGCATCTTCAAAACGAAAGTAATGTCAGTGAGAAAGAGATATAAACGGATTGAGTGCCAAATGGGAGGAACAAAGTTAGAGCAGGTGGACAGTTTCAAGTACTTAGGATGCATATTCTCACAGGATGGCAACATAGTGAAAGAACTGGAAGCGAGGTGTAGCAAAGCTAATGCAGTGAGCGGCTCTGCTACGATCTACTCTCTTCTGCAAGAAGGAAGTCAGTACCAAGACTAAGTTATCTGTGCACCGTTCAATCTTTCGACCAACTTCGTTGTATGGGAGCTAAAGCTGGATGGATTCAGGTTACCTCATCAATAAGGTTGAGGTTACGGATATGAAAGTAGCTAAGATGATTGTAGGTACTAACAGATGGGAACAATGGCAGTAGGGTGTCCACCATGAGGAAATCAAAGAAAAACTGGGAATAAACTCTGTAATGTAGCAGTCAGGGCGAACAGGCTTAGATGGTGGGGGCATGTTACACGCATGGGAGAAACAAGGTTACCCAAGAGACTCATGGGTTCAGCAGTAGAGGGTAGGAGGAGTCGGGGTAGACCAAGGAGAAAGTACCTGGATTCGGTTAAGAATGATTTTGAAGTAATAGCCCTAACATCAGAAGAGGCATCAATGTTAGCACTGAATAGGGGATCATGGAGGAGTTTTATAAGGGGGACTATGCTCCAGACAGAAGGCTGAAAGGCATAATCAGTCTTAAATTATGATGATGATGATGATATCAATAGTAATTGGCCAGCTTAACTCTGCCGTGTGATATAAATACAATAACCAGGAGGCACTTAGACAAGGACCAGCCAGACCGTTTTCAGTGGCGGTTAACACTGACAGTAGCAATCTACAAACAGAATGTATCAGCACACCAGGTCCTAGTAAATGTTAATCATTACATACAGCTCTGACTAGAACCTTGCGTACTAAGCAAGTTAAAATGACCACATTCGAGGAGAGACTCACTAGGAATAGCAACGGCCGGCCAAGAAAATGAAGTCAACGGCACAGAACCCAGTAGCTGATCCCAGCCACAATTTACAGCACAAGCAGGGCCCTCACCCTCTTGCTTGTTCTACGAAGCCAGGCGCCGCAGATCCCGGTATCAGGAGACATGCAGGGAGCAAAATACACCAACGGCTTCCCAGTAACGAGACTGCTTCCACGCCGCGATATTTGCTACAGCATCTTGACTCGGGTAAACAGCCCCTTTTAGACGTGCTCTTCCTGCTGCCTTGCACGGCGCCTGTACTAACCACCAGACTTCCCAAACGACCTTACTGTTAGGTGTCCCAAAGCAAAATCCTGGCTACTTGCTACAGCTTACCCCTCGCTCCCCGATCGGCCCGGTAGATGGCGGACACCGCTCGCTCTGCGCACACCAACGGAAAGATGACTCATACCGGCGGTGGCAATATCGCTGATCGAGCCACACGGCTCGAAGTCGACCCTCTCTTGCAGTGTCTCCCACTGGCGTTAGCTCAAAATCTTACTAAAAGACCTGTGTCAAAACGCACTCCTGTTTTTTTACATGGTTTCCTTAACTATTATTCGGAGTAGGAACTAAAATCCGTTGGGGAGAAACAAAAACTTTGAGGTTCGCCGATGACATTGTAATTCTGTCAGAAACAGCAAATGACCTGGAACAGCAGCAGCAGCAAAGATGAACAAGATGAACATCAACAAAAGCAAAACGAGGATAATGGAATGTAGCCGAATTAAATCGGGTGATGCTGAGGGTATTAGATTAGGGAATGAGACGCTTAAAGTACTGAATGAGTTTTGCTATATCGGGAGCAAAATAACTGACGATGGTCGAAGTAGAGAGGATATAAAGTGTAGACTGGCAATGGCGAGGAAAGCCTTTCTGAAGAAGAGAAATTTGTTAACATCACGTATAGATTTAAGTGTCAGGAAGTCTTTTCTGAAAGTATTTGTATCGAGTGTAGCCATGTATGGAAGTGAAACGTGGACGATAAATAGTTTAGACAAAAAGAGAATAGAAGATTTCGAAATGTGGTGTTACAGAAGAATGCTGAAGATTAGATGGGTAGATCACATAACTAATGAGGAGGTATTGAACAGAATTGGCGAGAAGAGAAATTTGTGGCACAACTTGACTAGAAGAAGGGATCGGTTGGTAGGACATATTCTGAGGCATCAAGGGATCACCAATTTAGTATTGGAGTGCAGAGACCAAGAGATGAATACACTAAGCAGTTTCTGAAGGATGTACGTTGCAGTAGGTACTGGGAGATGAAGAAGCTTTCACAGGATAGAGTAGCATGGAGAGCTGCATCAAACCAGTCTCTGGACTGAAGACCACAACAACAACAACAACAACAGCAACTATTATATCTGGTACGGATATCCGACTTTTTATCATGGTGAATGTGGGTTTTGTGAGCTACGTCCTTTGTGAGTGGACTTACTGACGATCCTTCCAGTAAATCTGAGTCTCGGATGTTCTTTTTATGTTGCTGCTTCACTTTAAACCGCTCTGCACGCAAATACCGAAATATTTTATGGATGTGGTGGCTTCCAGCGATTGCGCCGCAGTCGTTTATTCATACAAAAATGGGCCTTTTTACCCATTCATGCCCATCATGTTACATCTGTATGTATTGGTGATCAATCACACGTCCCCGCTCTAAGAGTGGATTTTATCCAAATCCAGCGTCGTTGCGACTTCTCTTTATACAGCAGCATCATGCGCGAAAAGCCTCAAGGAACTTACGGTGTTATCGACTAGATCATTTATATACAAGGTGAATATTAACGAAACCTACAAAATGCAGGGTTCAATTACCGACTGCAAATGGAGGAAAAACGGCGCTTTGAACATTTGTCCGGAAATGCATGGTTTCCACGGTAGACAGGTCTTGCGAATGACAGTTGTTCTAACCACGTACCGCGTTTTCCTAGTATCTTGCAGGTTACGGAGATAGTACCGGTTGTCATGTCCGATACACATAATCGTGCTTTGGCCTACACCATATTGGCGGGCCACTTGCGTGGAGCTTGTGTTAGGGTTTATCTCAACATCCTGTAGAACCCAGTCCTCCAGGTCTGACGTACACACAGTCCGCCGCATCGCTGGGCGTTCACCTGTCTGATAGGGCCCTTGATAACACAAACGCCCGAAAGCGGCTCGAAATATTGATGTAGTAGGTGTCTGTGAGAATACTTATTACGGTAGAGCCGCGCTGTCTCTAGACCGTTTTTATCTGCTTGGTCGTACACAAACACCGCCTCGGCTTGTTCCCGATGTGAATACAGGACCATTACGCCGTTTACAACACTCTGCCACAATCTCGCAGCCTTCAACACACATGGTAGACGCGGCGCATCGTCGGATGAACTGTCATTCGTCAACGTCATCTATTGTGGCAACGATGCATTTTCAGATACATGTTTCCAGAACCATTTTTCCTCCATTACCAGTAAGGAGTCCGTCCTTTCAGTTCGTCAGTTTCCTTACCTTTCACCCTGTTTGTTGTGCAAAGTAATCATCCTATAGCACTCTCTTAGAGTGTACTGTTGTAACTTCATCAACACTGTAGAATCTTGTATCATACGGATCAAGGGAGAGGATATTTTTTATCAGCCAGTATCCTCTTCTAGAACACAACTGCACACACGTATTAACAGGGTTCTTTATTTACATAAATCAGACTAAGAGCAGCCGAACAGTTGCAAAGGATAAAGTAATCTTTACCTAGGTTTCAATAGATATAAATCTATCTTCTTCAGAAGACGGCAGTATTATAACAACATGAAGTGATATGTCCTTATCGTTTAGGCAAACATCTGCATAGTTACATTAATCATATAAAATATAGCCCTGAAAACAGGGTTTGTCAGACAAATAAAATAGGTACATAGAAGTTGCAGAGCGCCTAATACTGCCGTCTTCTGAAGAAGATAGATTTATATCTATTGAAACCTAGGTAAAGATTACTTTATCCTTTGCAACTGGTCGGCTGCTCTTAGTCTGATTTACGTGGAACCGTTGCTGTAGCGCAGCTATGTTTAAAGTACTGTACTTCTTTATTTACATAAACAGAAAGCTCCTACTTAATTTCACAGCGTCCATGTGTTGTGGTACAAGCTGTTCCACAAAAGTCCACGTTAACCTCACTGCTTTGTGAAGTGCAAGTCTCGCTATGTGATGAATGGGTGACGTCAAACTACACTATTGGCCATTAAAATTGTTACACCACGTAGATGAAGTGCTACAGACTTGAAATTTAACCGACAGGAAGAAGATGCTGTGATATGCAAATGATTAGCTTTTCAGAGCATTCACACAAGGTTGGCGCCGGTGACGACACCTACAACGTGCTGACATGAGGAAAGTTTCCAACCGATTTCTCATACACAAACAGCAGTTGACCGGCGTTGCCTGGTGAAACGTTGTTGTGATGCCTCGTGTAAGGAGGAGAAATGCGTACCGTCACGTTTCCGACTTTGATAAAGGTCGGATCGTAGCCTATCGCGATTGAGGTTTCTCGTATCGCGACATGGCTGCTCGCGTTGGTCGAGGTCCAATGACTGTTAGCAGAATATGGAATCGGTGGGTTCAGGAGGGTAATACGGAACGCCGTGCTGGATCCCAACGGCCTCATATCACTAGCAGTCGAGATGACAGGCATGTTATCCGCGTGGCTGTAACGGATCGTGCAGCCACGTCTCGATCCGTGAGTCAACAGATGGGGACGTTTGCAAGACAACAACCATCTGCACGAACAGTTCGACGACGTTTGCAGCAGCATGGACTACCAACTCGGAGATCATGGCTGCGGTTACCCTTGACGCTGCATCACAGACAGGAGCGCCTGCGATGGTGTACTCAACGACGAACCTGGGAGCACGAATGACAAAACGTCATTTTTTCGGATGACTCTAGGTCCTGTTTACAGCATCATGATGGTCGCATCCGTGTTTGGCGACATCGCGGTGAACGCACATTGGAAGCGTGTGTTCGTCATCGCCATACTGGCGTATCACCCGACGTGATGCTATGGGGTGCTATTGGTTGTCTCGGACACCTCTTGTTCGCACTGACGGGACTTTGAACATTGGGCGTTACATATCAGATGTGTTACGACCCGTGGCTCTACCCTTCATTCGATCCCTGCGAAACCCTACATTTCAGCAGGATAATGCACGACCGCATGCTACAGGTCCTGTACGGGCCTTTCTGGATACAGAAAATGTTCGATTGCTGCCCTGGCCAGCACATTCTCCAGATCTGTCACCAATTGAAAACGTGTGTTCAATGGTGGCCGAGCAACTAACTGGCTCGTCACAATACGCCTGTCACTACTCTTGATGAACTGTGGTATCGTGTTGAAGCTGCATGGGCAGCTGTACCTGTACACGCCATCCTAACTCTGTTTGACTCAATGCCCAGGCGTATCAAGGCCGTTATTACGGCCAGAGGTGGTTGTTGTGGGTACTGATTTCTCAGGATCTCTGCACCCAGATTGCGTGAAAATGTAATCACATGTCAGTTCTAGTATAATATATTTGTCCAATGAATACCCGTTTATCTGCTGCATTTCTTCTTGGTGTAGCAATTTTGATGGCCAGTAGTGTAGAGTGCGAGTTAGTGCGCCAGTGAATAAGTGACAGCGCCAGTGCCTGGGACTGACACTGACACTGGGCCCTCCCGTCAATGGCAGCGATATAAATACTTGCGGTCGAGATGGCGTTAGCGGCGTGCTGCTTGCAAGTCTGTCTCTGGCGTCTCTACTAATAGGTGCGCTTCCTCCAGCACCTGCTACCGATCTTCTTGCTACATCTTTGCCGACCAGTGTGCTGGCGGCTTTTACGTCCGATGACTTCGACTTTTACGTCTGAAGACTTCCCTCCCACCGAGCGAGGTGGCGCAGTGGTTAGCACACTGGACTCGCATTCGGGAGGACGACGGTTCAATCCCGTCTCCGGCCATCCTGATTTAGGTTTTCCGTGATTTCCCTAAATCGCTTCAGGCAAATGCCGGGATGGTTCCTTTGAAAGGGCACGGCCGATTTCCTTCCCCATCCTTCCCTCACCCGAGCTTGCGCTCCGTCTCTAATGACGTCGTTGTCGACGGGACGTTAAACACTAATCTCCTCCTCCTCCTCCTTCCCTCCAGCCAGTACGATATTCCGTATACTTGATTTTTGTTTACCAGACGATAGTATGGAACTGTCCAGAAGTCAACGAACAGGGTATCAACCTGGGCGCCAATATTTATTGCCTTCTGGGGTTCGTCGATGAACCGAGGGAGATGAGTTTCGCACGATCGCTCTTTCGGGAGCCAAAGAGGAGATTTTTGGTCTCCAGAAATGCGATAAAACATAAGCACAAAACATGTTCTAAAATCCTACAACATACAAACGCTAAAGATATGGGCATATAGTTTTGTGCACTTGTTTGACGATCCTGCACTTTTTTTTCGAAAACCAAGAACTCATTGCTCCTCCAGCATATACTGTACGCTGTTGCTTGATGAGGAGAAAAATCTTCCGCA